>NW_026646273.1:0-122634 GCF_949987535.1 Balaenoptera acutorostrata
AGATTCGAATCGCCTTGAAAGCACATGAAAAGCGGCAAAACGTGGACAATGATGCCCTTGGCCAAAAAGGGCGTATGCGTTTTTTCCTGAATATATTCAGGAAAAAACGCATACGCCCTTTTTGGCCAACCAAGCAACCTGGAAAGGCCAATCAGTGCTCCAAAGAAGTCTCGCTTCCCAGCGGGCAAAAGGGCCATGCGGAAAAAAGTGTCCAAACCAGAAATGCAGGACCGGCCATGGAGAAATGGGAGCCTTGCTACGCTGATGGGTGGGATGTAAATTGCCAACAGCCACTCTGGAGAAGTGTATGGTGTGTTGTGAAACATCTAAAAAAAAAAAGCTTGGAGAGCATAGGGCACTTCCACTCATGGGCGTATAAATTGGGAAAACTAAAAATCAGCAAGACACAGGCACCCCAAAGTTTAGGGCTGCTCTGTTGACAAGAACCCCCACTTCATTACACCTTAAATATCCTAGGAAAGCGAAAAATGGATAAAGAAGTTGTGGTCCTCATGTACAATGGAATATCACTCAGCCATGAAATCAACGTCATAAGGCTAGTAGCAGCACGATGAGTGGATTTAGGTACGACGATTCTAAGTGAAATAAGTCACACAGAAAAAGACACTTATCATAAGATATCACTTAGAGAGGGAATGTAAAAACCGCTACACTTGAACTGAATTACAAAACAGAACAGAGTCACACGTTTAGGAAACACACTATGGCTGCTGAACGGGAAAGGTGAGGTGGGGTGATGCATAAAACAAGGGTTTCAAATTAGCTCAGATACCGTTCCATAAACCCAATATGTAAGAGACAAGACCTATTTCTTTTTCAGTGAACTGGACTCAACACCCCCTATTCACCGCACAAGAATATATCTGACTAGGAAGAATCTTCAAACCTATGTATTGATATCTCTCCGTAAGTGAGTCAAGGGGTTGTAAAGTGGCATAAACACAGCCGTGAAAAGCAGCTAAACCCCATTATAAAAATAAATTACTTTTCAAAACCCGTGAAACAAAGACAGTGAAAGAGAGAGAAATTCTTACAAAATTCATTCAGGGGCTGTGATGCAACCTGGATTGACCATATCTAGACCCACAGCTGATTGAGACATAAGGGTGGACACTCTTGGGGCTGAGAGGTTCGGTGAGGTTGGGTGAGCCAACGCAGACCCTTTCAAGTAATACTGCATTGTACCCATCCCATGGGTCCCAAATCTCCAGGTTCAAGGGCATCTTCCTACGTCGAAAACAGGCATGAGAAACCCAGAAGATGGTACACCGTGTGATCGGGAAAGGTTTCTAAAACGCACCTCATTTCTCATCTCCTTTGCTCGGGTTCGCCATTCCAGCCGATTTACTAGCCATCTCCCTCCTTGGAGAATCAGCACCTTTAACCTCCTGTTCCGTACAGGTTGCAATTTGTCCTGAGGATGAACGGGAAGAGGGGGAACCAATGAGAGACTAGCTCTAGGTGTTGGGACAGGCACAGGTCACTCTATTTTCCCATCAGGAAGAAGAATTAAGCACAAGCTCAGCCTGCCCCCCAGAACCAGAAGAGGGCCTGAAGCAATCCTGCGCTTTTGCGGCCAGCTCCCAAAAAAGCGAGTTGAAAAATGGAGCTCAGGGGCACTGCAATTCACAAACCTGCAGAGTTTTAAATGATACCTCTCGTCCACAAATATACTAAGGGAAGGCAACGAAGAGGCTTTGAAAGCAAGGCAGAATTGCAGGAAACAGATTTCAGGAGGTAGATTCGAATCGCCTTGAAAGCACATGAAAAGCGGCAAAACGTGGACAATGATGCCCTTGGCCAAAAAGGGCGTATGCGTTTTTTCCTGAATATATTCAGGAAAAAACGCATACGCCCTTTTTGGCCAACCAAGCAACCTGGAAAGGCCAATCAGTGCTCCAAAGAAGTCTCGCTTCCCAGCGGGCAAAAGGGCCATGCGGAAAAAAGTGTCCAAACCAGAAATGCAGGACCGGCCATGGAGAAATGGGAGCCTTGCTACGCTGATGGGTGGGATGTAAATTGCCAACAGCCACTCTGGAGAAGTGTATGGTGTGTTGTGAAACATCTAAAAAACACAGCTTGGAGAGCATAGGGCACTTCCACTCATGGGCGTATAAATTGGGAAAACTAAAAATCAGCAAGACACAGGCACCCCAAAGTTTAGGGCTGCTCTGTTGACAAGAACCCCCACTTCATTACACCTTAAATATCCTAGGAAAGCGAAAAATGGATAAAGAAGTTGTGGTCCTCATGTACAATGGAATATCACTCAGCCATGAAATCAACGTCATAAGGCTAGTAGCAGCACGATGAGTGGATTTAGGTACGACGATTCTAAGTGAAATAAGTCACACAGAAAAAGACACTTATCATAAGATATCACTTAGAGAGGGAATGTAAAAACCGCTACACTTGAACTGAATTACAAAACAGAACAGAGTCACACGTTTAGGAAACACACTATGGCTGCTGAACGGGAAAGGTGAGGTGGGGTGATGCATAAAACAAGGGTTTCAAATTAGCTCAGATACCGTTCCATAAACCCAATATGTAAGAGACAAGACCTATTTCTTTTTCAGTGAACTGGACTCAACACCCCCTATTCACCGCACAAGAATATATCTGACTAGGAAGAATCTTCAAACCTATGTATTGATATCTCTCCGTAAGTGAGTCAAGGGGTTGTAAAGTGGCATAAACACAGCCGTGAAAAGCACCTAAACCCCATTATAAAAATAAATTACTTTTCAAAACCCGTGAAACAAAGACAGTGAAAGAGAGAGAAATTCTTACAAAATTCATTCAGGGGCTGTGATGCAACCTGGATTGACCATATCTAGACCCACAGCTGATTGAGACATAAGGGTGGACACTCTTGGGGCTGAGAGGTTCGGTGAGGTTGGGTGAGCCAACGCAGACCCTTTCAAGTAATACTGCATTGTACCCATCCCATGGGTCCCAAATCTCCAGGTTCAAGGGCATCTTCCTACGTCGAAAACAGGCATGAGAAACCCAGAAGATGGTACACCGTGTGATCGGGAAAGGTTTCTAAAACGTACCTCATTTCTCATCTCCTTTGCTCGGGTTCGCCATTCCAGCCGATTTACTAGCCATCTCCCTCCTTGGAGAATCAGCACCTTTAACCTCCTGTTCCGTACAGGTTGCAATTTGTCCTGAGGATGAACGGGAAGAGGGGGAACCAATGAGAGACTAGCTCTAGGTGTTGGGACAGGCACAGGTCACTCTATTTTCCCATCAGGAAGAAGAATTAAGCACAAGCTCAGCCTGCCCCCCAGAACCAGAAGAGGGCCTGAAGCAATCCTGCGCTTTTGCGGCCAGCTCCCAAAAAAGCGAGTTGAAAAATGGAGCTCAGGGGCACTGCAATTCACAAACCTGCAGAGTTTTAAATGATACCTCTCGTCCACAAATATATTAAGGGAAGGCAACGAAGAGGCTTTGAAAGCAAGGCAGAATTGCAGGAAACAGATTTCAGGAGGTAGATTCGAATCGCCTTGAAAGCACATGAAAAGCGGCAAAACGTGGACAATGATGCCCTTGGCCAAAAAGGGCGTATGCGTTTTTTCCTGAATATATTCAGGAAAAAACGCATACGCCCTTTTTGGCCAACCAAGCAACCTGGAAAGGCCAATCAGCGCTCCAAAGAAGTCTCGCTTCCCAGCGGGCAAAAGGGCCATGCGGAAAAAAGTGTCCAAACCAGAAATGCAGGACCGGCCATGGAGAAATGGGAGCCTTGCTACGCTGATGGGTGGGATGTAAATTGCCAACAGCCACTCTGGAGAAGTGTACGGTGTGTTCTGAAACATCTAAAAAACACAGCTTGGAGAGCATAGGGCACTTCCACTCATGGGCGTATAAATTGAGAAATCTAAAAATCAGCAAGACACAGGCACCCCAAAGTTTAGGGCTGCTCTGTTGACAAGAACCCCCACTTCATTACACCTTAAATATCCTAGGAAAGAGAAAAATGGATAAAGAAGTTGGGGTCCTCATGTACAATGGAATATCACTCAGCCATGAAATCCACGTCATAAGGCTAGTAGCAGCACGATGAGTGGATTTAGGTACGACGATTCTAAGTGAAATAAGTCACACAGAAAAGACACTTATCATAAGATATCACTTAGAGAGGGAATGTAAAAACCGCTACACTTGAACTGAATTGCAAAACAGAACAGAGTCACACGTTTAGGAAACACACTATGGCTGCTGAACGGGAAAGGTGAGGTGGGGTGATGCATAAAACAAGGGTTTCAAATTAGCTCAGATAACGTTCCATAAACCCAATATGTAAGAGACAAGACCTATTCCTTTTTCAGTCAACTGGACTCAACACCCCCTATTCACCGCACAAGAATATATCTGACTAGTAAGAATCTTCAAACCTATGTATTGATATCTCTCCGTAAGTGAGTCAAGGGGGTGTAAAGCGGCATAAACACAGCCGTGAAAAGCAGCTAAACCCCAATATAAAAATAAATTACTTTTCAAAACCCGTGAAACAAAGACAGTGAAAGAGAGAGAAATTCTTACAAAATTCGTTCAGGGGCTGTGATGCAACCTGGATTGACCATATCTAGACCCACAGCTGATTGAGACATAAGGGTGGACACTCTTGGGGCTGAGAGGTTCGGTGAGGTTGGGTGAGCCAACGCAGACCCTTTCAAGTAATACTGCATGGTACCCATCCCATGGGTCCCAAATCTCCAGGTTCAAGGGCATCTTCCTACGTCGAAAACAGGCATGAGAAACCCAGAAGATGGTACACCGTGTGATCGGGAAAGGTTTCTAAAACGCACCTCATTTCTCATCTCCTTTGCTCGGGTTCGCCATTCCAGCCGATTTACTAGCCGTCTCCCTCCTTGGAGAATCAGCACCTTTAACCTCCTGTTCCGTACAGGTTGCAATTTGTCCTGAGGATGAACGGGAAGAGGGGGAACCAATGAGAGACTAGCTCTAGGTGTTGGGACAGGCACAGGTCACTCTATTTTCCCATCAGGAAGAAGAATTAAGCACAAGCTCAGCCTGCCCCCCAGAACCAGAAGAGGGCCTGAAGCAATCCTGTGCTTTTGCGGCCAGCTCCCAAAAAAGCGAGTTGAAAAATGGAGCTCAGGGGCACTGCAATTCACAAACCTGCAGAGTTTTAAATGATACCTCTCGTCCACAAATATATTAAGGGAAGGCAACGAAGAGGCTTTGAAAGCAAGGCAGAATTGCAGGAAACAGATTTCAGGAGGTAGATTCGAATCGCCTTGAAAGCACATGAAAAGCGGCAAAACGTGGACAATGATGCCCTTGGCCAAAAAGGGCGTATGCGTTTTTTCCTGAATATATTCAGGAAAAAACGCATACGCCCTTTTTGGCCAACCAAGCAACCTGGAAAGGCCAATCAGCGCTCCAAAGAAGTCTCGCTTCCCAGCGGGCAAAAGGGCCATGCGGAAAAAAGTGTCCAAACCAGAAATGCAGGACCGGCCATGGAGAAATGGGAGCCTTGCTACGCTGATGGGTGGGATGTAAATTGCCAACAGCCACTCTGGAGAAGTGTACGGTGTGTTCTGAAACATCTAAAAAACACAGCTTGGAGAGCATAGGGCACTTCCACTCATGGGCGTATAAATTGGGAAAACTAAAAATCAGCAAGACACAGGCACCCCAAAGTTTAGGGCTGCTCTGTGGACAAGAACCCCCACTTCATTACACCTTAAATATCCTAGGAAAGAGAAAAATGGATAAAGAAGTTGGGGTCCTCATGTACAATGGAATATCACTCAGCCATGAAATCCACGTCATAAGGCTAGTAGCAGCACGATGAGTGGATTTAGGTACGACGATTCTAAGTGAAATAAGTCACACAGAAAAGACACTTATCATAAGATATCACTTAGAGAGGGAATGTAAAAACCGCTACACTTGAACTGAATTGCAAAACAGAACAGAGTCACACGTTTAGGAAACACACTATGGCTGCTGAACGGGAAAGGTGAGGTGGGGTGATGCATAAAACAAGGGTTTCAAATTAGCTCAGATAACGTTCCATAAACCCAATATGTAAGAGACAAGACCTATTCGTTTTTCAGTGAACTGGACTCAACACCCCCTATTCACCGCACAAGAATATATCTGACTAGTAAGAATCTTCAAACCTATGTATTGATATCTCTCCGTAAGTGAGTCAAAGGGGTGTAAAGCGGCATAAACACAGCCGTGAAAAGCAGCTAAACCCCATTATAAAAATAAATTACTTTTCAAAACCCGTGAAACAAAGACAGTGAAAGAGAGAGAAATTCTTACAAAATTCGTTCAGGGGCTGTGATGCAACCTGGATTGACCATATCTAGACCCACAGCTGATTGAGACATAAGGGTGGACACTCTTGGGGCTGAGAGTTTCGGTGAGGTTGGGTGAGCCAACGCAGACCCTTTCAAGTAATACTGCATGGTACCCATCCCATGGGTCCCAAATCTCCAGGTTCAAGGGCATCTTCCTACGTCGAAAACAGGCATGAGAAACCCAGAAGATGGTACACCGTGTGATCGGGAAAGGTTTCTAAAACGCACCTCATTTCTCATCTCCTTTGCTCGGGTTCGCCATTCCAGCCGATTTACTAACCATCTCCCTCCTTGGAGAATCAGCACCTTTAACCTCCTGTTCCGTACAGGTTGCAATTTGTCCTGAGGATGAACGGGAAGAGGGGGAACCAATGAGAGACTAGCTCTAGGTGTTGGGACAGGCACAGGTCACTCTATTTTCATATCAGGAAGAAGAATTAAGCACAAGCTCAGCCTGCCCCCCAGAACCAGAAGAGGGCCTGAAGCAATCCTGCGCTTTTGCGGCCAGCTCCCAAAAAAGCGAGTTGAAAAATGGAGCTCAGGGGCACTGCAATTCACAAACCTGCACAGTTTTAAATGATACCTCTCGTCCACAAATATACTAAGGGAAGGCAACGAAGAGGCTTTGAAAGCAAGGCAGAATTGCAGGAAACAGATTTCAGGAGGTAGATTCGAATCGCCTTGAAAGCACATGAAAAGCGGCAAAACGTGGACAATGATGCCCTTGGCCAAAAAGGGCGTATGCGTTTTTTCCTGAATATATTCAGGAAAAAACGCATACGCCCTTTTTGGCCAACCAAGCAACCTGGAAAGGCCAATCAGCGCTCCAAAGAAGTCTCGCTTCCCAGCGGGCAAAAGGGCCATGTGGAAAAAAGTGTCCAAACCAGAAATGCAGGACCGGCCATGGAGAAATGGGAGCCTTGCTACGCTGATGGGTGGGATGTAAATTGCCAACAGCCACTCTGGAGAAGTGTACGGTGTGTTCTGAAACATCTAAAAAACACAGCTTGGAGAGCATAGGGCACTTCCACTCATGGGCGTATAAATTGGGAAAACTAAAAATCAGCAAGACACAGGCACCCCAAAGTTTAGGGCTGCTCTGTTGACAAGAATCCCCACTTCATTACACCTTAAATATCCTAGGAAAGAGAAAAATGGATAAAGAAGTTGGGGTCCTCATGTACAATGGAATATCACTCAGCCATGAAATCCACGTCATAAGGCTAGTAGCAGCACGATGAGTGGATTTAGGTACGACGATTCTAAGTGAAATAAGTCACACAGAAAAGACACTTATCATAAGATATCACTTAGAGAGGGAATGTAAAAACCGCTACACTTGAACTGAATTGCAAAACAGAACAGAGTCACACGTTTAGGAAACACACTATGGCTGCTAAACGGGAAAGGTGAGGTGGGGTGATGCATAAAACAAGGGTTTCAAATTAGCTCAGATAACGTTCCATAAACCCAATATGTAAGAGACAAGACCTATTCCTTTTTCAGTGAACTGGACTCAACACCCCCTATTCACCGCACAAGAATATATCTGACTAGGAAGAATCTTCAAACCTATGTATTGATATCTCTCCGTAAGTGAGTCAAGGGGGTGTAAAGCGGCATAAACACAGCCGTGAAAAGCAGCTAAACCCCAATATAAAAATAAATTACTTTTCAAAACCCGTGAAACAAAGACAGTGAAAGAGAGAGAAATTCTTACAAAATTCGTTCAGGGGCTGTGATGCAACCTGGATTGACCATATCTAGACCCACAGCTGATTGAGACATAAGGGTGGACACTCTTGGGGCTGAGAGGTTCGGTGAGGTTGGGTGAGCCAACGCAGACCCTTTCAAGTAATACTGCATGGTACCCATCCCATGGGTCCCAAATCTCCAGGTTCAAGGGCATCTTCCTACGTCGAAAACAGGCATGAGAAACCCAGAAGATGGTACACCGTGTGATCGGGAAAGGTTTCTAAAACGCACCTCATTTCTCATCTCCTTTGCTCGGGTTCGCCATTCCAGCCGATTTACTAGCCATCTCCCTCCTTGGAGAATCAGCACCTTTAACCTCCTGTTCCGTACAGGTTGCAATTTGTCCTGAGGATGAACGGGAAGAGGGGGAACCAATGAGAGACTAGCTCTAGGTGTTGGGACAGGCACAGGTCACTCTATTTTCATATCAGGAAGAAGAATTAAGCACAAGCTCAGCCTGCCCCCCAGAACCAGAAGAGGGCCTGAAGCAATCCTGCGCTTTTGCGGCCAGCTCCCAAAAAAGCGAGTTGAAAAATGGAGCTCAGGGGCACTGCAATTCACAAACCTGCACAGTTTTAAATGATACCTCTCGTCCACAAATATACTAAGGGAAGGCAACGAAGAGGCTTTGAAAGCAAGGCAGAATTGCAGGAAACAGATTTCAGGAGGTAGATTCGAATCGCCTTGAAAGCACATGAAAAGCGGCAAAACGTGGACAATGATGCCCTTGGCCAAAAAGGGCGTATGCGTTTTTTCCTGAATATATTCAGGAAAAAACGCATACGCCCTTTTTGGTCAACCAAGCAACCTGGAAAGGCCAATCAGCGCTCCAAAGAAGTCTCGCTTCCCAGCGGGCAAAAGGGCCATGCGGAAAAAAGTGTCCAAACCAGAAATGCAGGACCGGCCATGGAGAAATGGGAGCCTTGCTACGCTGATGGGTGGGATGTAAATTGCCAACAGCCACTCTGGAGAAGTGTACGGTGTGTTCTGAAACATCTAAAAAACACAGCTTGGAGAGCATAGGGCACTTCCACTCATGGGCGTATAAATTGGGAAAACTAAAAATCAGCAAGACACAGGCACCCCAAAGTTTAGGGCTGGTCTGTTGACAAGAACCCCCACTTCATTACACCTTAAATATCCTAGGAAAGAGAAAAATGGATAAAGAAGTTGGGGTCCTCATGTACAATGGAATATCACTCAGCCATGAAATCCACGTCATAAGGCTAGTAGCAGCACGATGAGTGGATTTAGGTACGACGATTCTAAGTGAAATAAGTCACACAGAAAAGACACTTATCATAAGATATCACTTAGAGAGGGAATGTAAAAACCGCTACACTTGAACTGAATTGCAAAACAGAACAGAGTCACACGTTTAGAAAACACACTATGGCTGCTGAACGGGCAAGGTGAGGTGGGGTGATGCATAAAACAAGGGTTTCAAATTAGCTCAGATACCGTTCCATAAACCCAATATGTAATAGACAAGACCTACTCCTTGCTCAGTGAACTGGACTCAACACCCCCTATTCACCGCAAAAGAATATATCTGACTAGGAAGAATCTTCAAACCTATGTATTGATATCTCTCCGTAAGTGAGTCAAGGGTGTGTAAAGCGGCATAAACACAGCCGTGAAAAGCAGCTAAACCCCATTATAAAAATAAATTACTTTTCAAAACCCGTGAAACAAAGACAGTGAAAGAGAGAGAAATTCTTACAAAATTCGTTCAGGGGCTGTGATGCAACCTGGATTGACCATATCTAGACCCACAGCTGATTGAGACATAAGGGTGGACACTCTTGGGGCTGAGAGGTTCGGTGAGGTTGGGTGAGCCAACGCAGACCCTTTCAAGTAATACTGCATGGTACCCATCCCATGGGTCCCAAATCTCCAGGTTCAAGGGCATCTTCCTACGTCGAAAACAGGCATGAGAAACCCAGAAGATGGTACACCGTGTGATCGGGAAACGTTTCTAAAACGCACCTCATTTCTCATCTCCTTTGCTCGGGTTCGCCATTCCAGCCGATTTACTAGCCATCTCCCTCCTTGGAGAATCAGCACCTTTAACCTCCTGTTCCGTACAGGTTGCAATTTGTCCTGAGGATGAACGGGAAGAGGGGGAACCAATGAGAGACTAGCTCTAGGGGTTGGGACAGGCACAGGTCACTCTATTTTCCCATCAGGAAGAAGAATTAAGCACAAGCTCAGCCTGCCCCCCAGAACCAGAAGAGGGCCTGAAGCAATCCTGCGCTTTTGCGGCCAGCTCCCAAAAAAGCGAGTTGAAAAATGGAGCTCAGGGGCACTGCAATTCACAAACCTGCACAGTTTTAAATGATACCTCTCGTCCACAAATATACTAAGGGAAGGCAACGAAGAGGCTTTGAAAGTAAGGCAGAATTGCAGGAAACAGATTTCAGGAGGTAGATTCGAATCGCCTTGAAAGCACATGAAAAGCGGCAAAACGTGGACAATGATGCCCTTGGCCAAAAAGGGCGTATGCGTTTTTTCCTGAATATATTCAGGAAAAAACGCATACGCCCTTTTTGGCCAACCAAGCAACCTGGAAAGGCCAATCAGCGCTCCAAAGAAGTCTCGCTTCCCAGCGGGCAAAAGGGCCATGCGGAAAAAAGTGTCCAAACCAGAAATGCAGGACCGGCCATGGAGAAATGGGAGCCTTGCTACGCTGATGGGTGGGATGTAAATTGCCAACAGCCACTCTGGAGAAGTGTACGGTGTGTTCTGAAACATCTAAAAAACACAGCTTGGAGAGCATAGGGCACTTCCACTCATGGGCGTATAAATTGGGAAAACTAAAAATCAGCAAGACACAGGCACCCCAAAGTTTAGGGCTGCTCTGTTGACAAGAACCCCCACTTCATTACACCTTAAATATCCTAGGAAAGAGAAAAATGGATAAAGAAGTTGTGGCCCTCATGTACAATGGAATATCACTCAGCCATGAAATCAACGTCATAAGGCTAGTAGCAGCACGATGAGTGGATTTAGGTACGAAGATTCTAAGTGAAATAAGTCACACAGAAAAAGACACTTATCATAAGATATCACTTAGAGAGGGAATGTAAAAACCGCTACACTTGAACTGAATTGCAAAACAGAACAGAGTCACACGTTTAGGAAAAACACTATGGCTGCTGAACGGGAAAGGTGAGGTGGGGTGATGCATAAAACAAGGGTTTCAAATTAGCTCCGATACCGTTCCATAAACCCAATATGTAAGAGACAAGACCTATTCCTTTTTCAGTGAACTGGACTCAACACCCCCTATTCACCGCACAAGAATATATCTGACTAGTAAGAATCTTCAAACCTATGTATTGATATCTCTCTGTAAGTGAGTCAAGGGGGTGTAAAGCGGCATAAACACAGCCGTGAAAAGCAGCTAAACCCCATTATAAAAATAAATTACTTTTCAAAACCCGTGAAACAAAGACAGTGAAAGAGAGAGAAATTCTTACAAAATTCGTTCAGGGGCTGTGATGCAACCTGGATTGACCATATCTAGACCCACAGCTGATTGAGACATAAGGGTGGACACTCTTGGGGCTGAGAGGTTCGGTGAGGTTGGGTGAGCCAACGCAGACCCTTTCAAGTAATACTGCATGGTACCCATCCCATGGGTCCCAAATCTCCAGGTTCAAGGGCATCTTCCTACGTCGAAAACAGGCATGAGAAACCCAGAAGATGGTACACGGTGTGATCGGGAAAGGTTTCTAAAACGCACCTCATTTCTCATCTCCTTTGCTTGGGTTCGCCATTCCAGCCGATTTACTAGCCATCTCCCTCCTTGGAGAATCAGCACCTTTAACCTCCTGTTCCGTACAGGTTGCAATTTGTCCTGAGGATGAACGGGAAGAGGGGGAAGCAATGAGAGACTAGCTCTAGGTGTTGGGACAGGCACAGGTCACTCTATTTTCCCATCAGGAAGAAGAATTAAGCACAAGCTCAGCCTGCCCCCCAGAACCAGAAGAGGGCCTGAAGCAATCCTGCGCTTTTGCGGCCAGCTCCCAAAAAAGCAAGTTGAAAAATGGAGCTCAAGGGCACTGCAATTCACAAACCTGCACAGTTTTAAATGATACCTCTCGTCCACAAATATACTAAGGGAAGGCAACGAAGAGGCTTTGAAAGCAAGGCAGAATTGCAGGAAACAGATTTCAGGAGGTAGATTCTTATTGCCTTGAAAGCACATGAAAAGCGGCAAAACGTGGACAATGATGCCCTTGGCCAAAAAGAGCGTATGCGTTTTTTCCTGAATATATTCAGGAAAAAACGCATACGCCCTTTTTGGCCAACGAAGCAACCTGGAAAGGCCAATCAGCGCTCCAAAGAAGTCTCGCTTCCCAGCGGGCAAAAGGGCCATGCGGAAAAAAGTGTCCAAACCAGAAATGCAGGACCGGCCATGGAGAAATGGGAGCCTTGCTACGCTGATGGGTGGGATGTAAATTGCCAACAGCCACTCTGGAGAAGTGTATGGTGTGTTCTGAAACATCTAAAAAACACAGCTTGGAGAGCATAGGGCACTTCCACTCATGGGCGTATAAATTGGGAAAACTAAAAATCAGCAAGACACAGGCACCCCAAAGTTTAGGGCTGCTCTGTTGACAAGAACCCCCACTTCATTACACCTTAAATATCCTAGGAAAGAGAAAAATGGATAAAGAAGTTGGGGTCCTCATGTACAATGGAATATCACTCAGCCATGAAATCCACGTCATAAGGCTAGTAGCAGCACGATGAGTGGATTTAGGTACGACGATTCTAAGTGAAATAAGTCACACAGAAAAGACACTTATCATAAGATATCACTTAGAGAGGGAATGTAAAAACCGCTACACTTGAACTGAATTGCAAAACAGAACAGAGTCACACGTTTAGGAAACACACTATGGCTGCTGAACGGGAAAGGTGAGGTGGGGTGATGCATAAAACAAGGGTTTCAAATTAGCTCCGATACCGTTCCATAAACCCAATATGTAAGAGACAAGACCTATTCCTTTTTCAGTGAACTGGACTCAACACCCCCTATTCACCGCACAAGAATATATCTGACTAGTAAGAATCTTCAAACCTACGTATTGATATCTCTCTGTAAGTGAGTCAAGGGGGTGTAAAGCGGCATAAACACAGCCGTGAAAAGCAGCTAAACCCCATTATAAAAATAAATTACTTTTCAAAACCCGTGAAACAAAGACAGTGAAAGAGAGAGAAATTCTTACAAAATTCGTTCAGGGGCTGTGATGCAACCTGGATTGACCATATCTAGACCCACAGCTGATTGAGACATAAGGGTGGACACTCTTGGGGCTGAGAGGTTCGGTGAGGTTGGGTGAGCCAACGCAGACCCTTTCAAGTAATACTGCATGGTACCCATCCCATGGGTCCCAAATCTCCAGGTTCAAGGGCATCTTCCTACGTCGAAAACAGGCATGAGAAACCCAGAAGATGGTACACCGTGTGATCGGGAAACGTTTCTAAAACGCACCTCATTTCTCATCTCCTTTGCTCGGGTTCGCCATTCCAGCCGATTTACTAGCCATCTCCCTCCTTGGAGAATCAGCACCTTTAACCTCCTGTTCCGTACAGGTTGCAATTTGTCCTGAGGATGAACGGGAAGAGGGGGAACCAATGAGAGACTAGCTCTAGGGGTTGGGACAGGCACAGGTCACTCTATTTTCCCATCAGGAAGAAGAATTAAGCACAAGCTCAGCCTGCCCCCCAGAACCAGAAGAGGGCCTGAAGCAATCCTGCGCTTTTGCGGCCAGCTCCCAAAAAAGCGAGTTGAAAAATGGAGCTCAGGGGCACTGCAATTCACAAACCTGCACAGTTTTAAATGATACCTCTCGTCCACAAATATACTAAGGGAAGGCAACGAAGAGGCTTTGAAAGCAAGGCAGAATTGCAGGAAACAGATTTCAGGAGGTAGATTCGAATCGCCTTGAAAGCACATGAAAAGCGGCAAAACGTGGACAATGATGCCCTTGGCCAAAAAGGGCGTATGCGTTTTTTCCTGAATATATTCAGGAAAAAACGCATACGCCCTTTTTGGCCAACCAAGCAACCTGGAAAGGCCAATCAGCGCTCCAAAGAAGTCTCGCTTCCCAGCGGGCAAAAGGGCCATGCGGAAAAAAGTGTCCAAACCAGAAATGCAGGACCGGCCATGGAGAAATGGGAGCCTTGCTACGCTGATGGGTGGGATGTAAATTGCCAACAGCCACTCTGGAGAAGTGTACGGTGTGTTCTGAAACATCTAAAAAACACAGCTTGGAGAGCATAGGGCACTTCCACTCATGGGCGTATAAATTGGGAAAACTAAAAATCAGCAAGACACAGGCACCCCAAAGTTTAGGGCTGCTCTGTTGACAAGAACCCCCACTTCATTACACCTTAAATATCCTAGGAAAGAGAAAAATGGATAAAGAAGTTGTGGCCCTCATGTACAATGGAATATCACTCAGCCATGAAATCAACGTCATAAGGCTAGTAGCAGCACGATGAGTGGATTTAGGTACGAAGATTCTAAGTGAAATAAGTCACACAGAAAAAGACACTTATCATAAGATATCACTTAGAGAGGGAATGTAAAAACCGCTACACTTGAACTGAATTGCAAAACAGAACAGAGTCACACGTTTAGGAAAAACACTATGGCTGCTGAACGGGAAAGGTGAGGTGGGGTGATGCATAAAACAAGGGTTTCAAATTAGCTCCGATACCGTTCCATAAACCCAATATGTAAGAGACAAGACCTATTCCTTTTTCAGTGAACTGGACTCAACACCCCCTATTCACCGCACAAGAATATATCTGACTAGTAAGAATCTTCAAACCTATGTATTGATATCTCTCTGTAAGTGAGTCAAGGGGGTGTAAAGCGGCATAAACACAGCCGTGAAAAGCAGCTAAACCCCATTATAAAAATAAATTACTTTTCAAAACCCGTGAAACAAAGACAGTGAAAGAGAGAGAAATTCTTACAAAATTCGTTCAGGGGCTGTGATGCAACCTGGATTGACCATATCTAGACCCACAGCTGATTGAGACATAAGGGTGGACACTCTTGGGGCTGAGAGGTTCGGTGAGGTTGGGTGAGCCAACGCAGACCCTTTCAAGTAATACTGCATGGTACCCATCCCATGGGTCCCAAATCTCCAGGTTCAAGGGCATCTTCCTACGTCGAAAACAGGCATGAGAAACCCAGAAGATGGTACACGGTGTGATCGGGAAAGGTTTCTAAAACGCACCTCATTTCTCATCTCCTTTGCTTGGGTTCGCCATTCCAGCCGATTTACTAGCCATCTCCCTCCTTGGAGAATCAGCACCTTTAACCTCCTGTTCCGTACAGGTTGCAATTTGTCCTGAGGATGAACGGGAAGAGGGGGAAGCAATGAGAGACTAGCTCTAGGTGTTGGGACAGGCACAGGTCACTCTATTTTCCCATCAGGAAGAAGAATTAAGCACAAGCTCAGCCTGCCCCCCAGAACCAGAAGAGGGCCTGAAGCAATCCTGCGCTTTTGCGGCCAGCTCCCAAAAAAGCAAGTTGAAAAATGGAGCTCAAGGGCACTGCAATTCACAAACCTGCACAGTTTTAAATGATACCTCTCGTCCACAAATATACTAAGGGAAGGCAACGAAGAGGCTTTGAAAGCAAGGCAGAATTGCAGGAAACAGATTTCAGGAGGTAGATTCTTATTGCCTTGAAAGCACATGAAAAGCGGCAAAACGTGGACAATGATGCCCTTGGCCAAAAAGAGCGTATGCGTTTTTTCCTGAATATATTCAGGAAAAAACGCATACGCCCTTTTTGGCCAACGAAGCAACCTGGAAAGGCCAATCAGCGCTCCAAAGAAGTCTCGCTTCCCAGCGGGCAAAAGGGCCATGCGGAAAAAAGTGTCCAAACCAGAAATGCAGGACCGGCCATGGAGAAATGGGAGCCTTGCTACGCTGATGGGTGGGATGTAAATTGCCAACAGCCACTCTGGAGAAGTGTACGGTGTGTTCTGAAACATCTAAAAAACACAGCTTGGAGAGCATAGGGCACTTCCACTCATCGGCGTATAAATTGGGAAAACTAAAAATCAGCAAGACACAGGCACCCCAAAGTTTAGGGCTGCTCTGTTGACAAGAACCCCCACTTCATTACACCTTAAATATCCTAGGAAAGAGAAAAATGGATAAAGAAGTTGTGGCCCTCATGTACAATGGAATATCACTCAGCCATGAAATCAACGTCATAAGGCTAGTAGCAGCACGATGAGTGGATTTAGGTACGAAGATTCTAAGTGAAATAAGTCACACAGAAAAAGACACTTATCATAAGATATCACTTAGAGAGGGAATGTAAAAACCGCTACACTTGAACTGAATTGCAAAACAGAACAGAGTCACACGTTTAGGAAAAACACTATGGCTGCTGAACGGGAAAGGTGAGGTGGGGTGATGCATAAAACAAGGGTTTCAAATTAGCTCCGATACCGTTCCATAAACCCAATATGTAAGAGACAAGACCTATTCCTTTTTCAGTGAACTGGACTCAACACCCCCTATTCACCGCACAAGAATATATCTGACTAATAAGAATCTTCAAACCTATGTATTGATATCTCTCTGTAAGTGAGTCAAGGGGGTGTAAAGCGGCATAAACACAGCCGTGAAAAGCAGCTAAACCCCATTATAAAAATAAATTACTTTTCAAAACCCGTGAAACAAAGACAGTGAAAGAGAGAGAAATTCTTACAAAATTCGTTCAGGGGCTGTGATGCAACCTGGATTGACCATATCTAGACCCACAGCTGATTGAGACATAAGGGTGGACACTCTTGGGGCTGAGAGGTTCGGTGAGGTTGGGTGAGCCAACGCAGACCCTTTCAAGTAATACTGCATGGTACCCATCCCATGGGTCCCAAATCTCCAGGTTCAAGGGCATCTTCCTACGTCGAAAACAGGCATGAGAAACCCAGAAGATGGTACACGGTGTGATCGGGAAAGGTTTCTAAAACGCACCTCATTTCTCATCTCCTTTGCTTGGGTTCGCCATTCCAGCCGATTTACTAGCCATCTCCCTCCTTGGAGAATCAGCACCTTTAACCTCCTGTTCCGTACAGGTTGCAATTTGTCCTGAGGATGAACGGGAAGAGGGGGAAGCAATGAGAGACTAGCTCTAGGTGTTGGGACAGGCACAGGTCACTCTATTTTCCCATCAGGAAGAAGAATTAAGCACAAGCTCAGCCTGCCCCCCAGAACCAGAAGAGGGCCTGAAGCAATCCTGCGCTTTTGCGGCCAGCTCCCAAAAAAGCAAGTTGAAAAATGGAGCTCAAGGGCACTGCAATTCACAAACCTGCACAGTTTTAAATGATACCTCTCGTCCACAAATATACTAAGGGAAGGCAACGAAGAGGCTTTGAAAGCAAGGCAGAATTGCAGGAAACAGATTTCAGGAGGTAGATTCTTATTGCCTTGAAAGCACATGAAAAGCGGCAAAACGTGGACAATGATGCCCTTGGCCAAAAAGAGCGTATGCGTTTTTTCCTGAATATATTCAGGAAAAAACGCATACGCCCTTTTTGGCCAACGAAGCAACCTGGAAAGGCCAATCAGCGCTCCAAAGAAGTCTCGCTTCCCAGCGGGCAAAAGGGCCATGCGGAAAAAAGTGTCCAAACCAGAAATGCAGGACCGGCCATGGAGAAATGGGAGCCTTGCTACGCTGATGGGTGGGATGTAAATTGCCAACAGCCACTCTGGAGAAGTGTATGGTGTGTTCTGAAACATCTAAAAAACACAGCTTGGAGAGCATAGGGCACTTCCACTCATGGGCGTATAAATTGGGAAAACTAAAAATCAGCAAGACACAGGCACCCCAAAGTTTAGGGCTGCTCTGTTGACAAGAACCCCCACTTCATTACACCTTAAATATCCTAGGAAAGAGAAAAATGGATAAAGAAGTTGGGGTCCTCATGTACAATGGAATATCACTCAGCCATGAAATCCACGTCATAAGGCTAGTAGCAGCACGATGAGTGGATTTAGGTACGACGATTCTAAGTGAAATAAGTCACACAGAAAAGACACTTATCATAAGATATCACTTAGAGAGGGAATGTAAAAACCGCTACACTTGAACTGAATTGCAAAACAGAACAGAGTCACACGTTTAGGAAACACACTATGGCTGCTGAACGGGAAAGGTGAGGTGGGGTGATGCATAAAACAAGGGTTTCAAATTAGCTCCGATACCGTTCCATAAACCCAATATGTAAGAGACAAGACCTATTCCTTTTTCAGTGAACTGGACTCAACACCCCCTATTCACCGCACAAGAATATATCTGACTAGTAAGAATCTTCAAACCTACGTATTGATATCTCTCTGTAAGTGAGTCAAGGGGGTGTAAAGCGGCATAAACACAGCCGTGAAAAGCAGCTAAACCCCATTATAAAAATAAATTACTTTTCAAAACCCGTGAAACAAAGACAGTGAAAGAGAGAGAAATTCTTACAAAATTCGTTCAGGGGCTGTGATGCAACCTGGATTGACCATATCTAGACCCACAGCTGATTGAGACATAAGGGTGGACACTCTTGGGGCTGAGAGGTTCGGTGAGGTTGGGTGAGCCAACGCAGACCCTTTCAAGTAATACTGCATGGTACCCATCCCATGGGTCCCAAATCTCCAGGTTCAAGGGCATCTTCCTACGTCGAAAACAGTCATGAGAAACCCAGAAGATGGTACACGGTGTGATCGGGAAAGGTTTCTAAAACGCACCTCATTTCTCATCTCCTTTGCTTGGGTTCGCCATTCCAGCCGATTTACTAGCCATCTCCCTCCTTGGAGAATCAGCACCTTTAACCTCCTGTTCCGTACAGGTTGCAATTTGTCCTGAGGATGAACGGGAAGAGGGGGAAGCAATGAGAGACTAGCTCTAGGTGTTGGGACAGGCACAGGTCACTCTATTTTCCCATCAGGAAGAAGAATTAAGCACAAGCTCAGCCTGCCCCCCAGAACCAGAAGAGGGCCTGAAGCAATCCTGCGCTTTTGCGGCCAGCTCCCAAAAAAGCGAGTTGAAAAATGGAGCTCAAGGGCACTGCAATTCACAAACCTGCACAGTTTTAAATGATACCTCTCGTCCACAAATATACTAAGGGAAGGCAACGAAGAGGCTTTGAAAGCAAGGCAGAATTGCAGGAAACAGATTTCAGGAGGTAGATTCGAATCGCCTTGAAAGCACATGAAAAGCGGCAAAACGTGGACAATGATGCCCTTGGCCAAAAAGGGCGTATGCGTTTTTTCCTGAATATATTCAGGAAAAAACGCATACGCCCTTTTTGGCCAACCAAGCAACCTGGCAAGGCCAATCAGCGCTCCAAAGAAGTCTCGCTTCCCAGCGGGCAAAAGGGCCATGCGGAAAAAAGTGTCCAAACCAGAAATGCAGGACCGGCCATGGAGAAATGGGAGCCTTGCTACGCTGATGGGTGGGATGTAAATTGCCAACAGCCACTCTGGAGAAGTGTATGGTGTGTTCTGAAACATCTAAAAAACACAGCTTGGAGAGCATAGGGCACTTCCACTCATGGGCGTATAAATTGGGAAAACTAAAAATCAGCAAGACACAGGCAACCCAAAGTTTAGGGCTGCTCTGTTGACAAGAACCCCCACTTCATTACACCTTAAATATCCTAGGAAAGAGAAAAATGGATAAAGAAGTTGTGGTCCTCATGTACAATGGAATATCACTCAGCCATGAAATCCACGTCATAAGGCTAGTAGCAGCACGATGAGTGGATTTAGGTACGAAGATTCTAAGTGAAATAAGTCACACAGAAAAAGACACTTATCATAAAATATCACTTAGAGAGGGAATGTAAAAACCGCTACACTTGAACTGAATTGCAAAACAGAACAGAGTCACACGTTTAGGAAACACACTATGGCTGCTGAACGGGAAAGGTGAGGTGGGGTGATGCATAAAACAAGGGTTTCAAACTAGCTCCGATACCGTTCCATAAACCCAATATGTAAGAGACAAGACCTATTCCTTTTTCAGTGAACTGGACTCAACACCCCCTATTCACCGCACAAGAATATATCTGACTAGTAAGAATCTTCAAACCTATGTATTGATATCTCTCCGTAAGTGAGTCAAGGGGGTGTAAAGCGGCATAAACACAGCCGTGAAAAGCAGCTAAACCCCAATATAAAAATAAATTACTTTTCAAAACCCGTGAAACAAAGACAGTGAAAGAGAGAGAAATTCTTACAAAATTCGTTCAGGGGCTGTGATGCAACCTGGATTGACCATATCTAGACCCACAGCTGATTGAGACATAAGGGTGGACACTCTTGGGGCTGAGAGGTTCGGTGAGGTTGGGTGAGCCAACGCAGACCCTTTCAAGTAATACTGCATGGTACCCATCCCATGGGTCCCAAATCTCCAGGTTCAAGGGCATCTTCCTATGTCGAAAACAGGCATGAGAAACCCAGTAGATGGTACACCGTGTGATCGGGAAAGGTTTCTAAAACGCACCTCATTTCTCATCTCCTTTGCTCGGGTTCGCCATTCCAGCCGATTTACTAGCCATCTCCCTCCTTGGAGAATCAGCACCTTTAACCTCCTGTTCCGTACAGGTTGCAATTTGTCCTGAGGATGAACGGGAAGAGGGGGAACCAATGAGAGACTAGCTCTAGGTGTTGGGACAGGCACAGGTCACTCTATTTTCCCATCAGGAAGAAGAATTAAGCACAAGCTCAGCCTGCCCCCCAGAACCAGAAGAGGGCCTGAAGCAATCCTGCGCTTTTGCGGCCAGCTCCCAAAAAAGCGAGTTGAAAAATGGAGCTCAGGGGCACTGCAATTCACAAACCTGCACAGTTTTAAATGATACCTCTCGTCCACAAATATACTAAGGGAAGGCAACGAAGAGGCTTTGAAAGCAAGGCAGAATTGCAGGAAACAGATTTCAGGAGGTAGATTCGAATCGCCTTGAAAGCACATGAAAAGCGGCAAAACGTGGACAATGATGCCCTTGGCCAAAAAGGGCGTATGCGTTTTTTCCTGAATATATTCAGGAAAAAACGCATACGCCCTTTTTGGCCAACCAAGCAACCTGGAAAGGCCAATCAGCGCTCCAAAGAAGTCTCGCTTCCCAGCGGGCAAAAGGGCCATGCGGAAAAAAGTGTCCAAACCAGAAATGCAGGACCGGCCATGGAGAAATGGGAGCCTTGCTACGCTGATGGGTGGGATGTAAATTGCCAACAGCCACTCTGGAGAAGTGTACGGTGTGTTCTGAAACATCTAAAAAACACAGCTTGGAGAGCATAGGGCACTTCCACTCATGGGCGTATAAATTGGGAAAACTAAAAATCAGCAAGACACAGGCACCACAAAGTTTAGGGCTGCTCTGTTGACAAGAACCCCCACTTCATTACACCTTAAATATCCTAGGAAAGAGAAAAATGGATATAGAAGTTGGGGTCCTCATGTACAATGGAATATCACTCAGCCATGAAATCCACGTCATAAGGCTAGTAGCAGCACGATGAGTGGATTTAGGTACGACGATTCTAAGTGAAATAAGTCACACAGAAAAGACACTTATCATAAGATATCACTTAGAGAGGGAATGTAAAAACCGCTACACTTGAACTGAATTGCAAAACAGAACAGAGTCACACGTTTAGGAAACACACTATGGCTGCTGAACGGGAAAGGTGAGGTGGGGTGATGCATAAAACAAGGGTTTCAAATTAGCTCCGATACCGTTCCATAAACCCAATATGTAAGAGACAAGACCTATTCCTTTTTCAGTGAACTGGACTCAACACCCCCTATTCACCGCACAAGAATATATCTGACTAGTAAGAATCTTCAAACCTATGTATTGATATCTCTCCGTAAGTGAGTCAAGGGGGTGTAAAGCGGCATAAACACAGCCGTGAAAAGCAGCTAAACCCCATTATAAAAATAAATTACTTTTCAAAACCCGTGAAACAAAGACAGTGAAAGAGAGAGAAATTCTTACAAAATTCGTTCAGGGGCTGTGATGCAACCTGGATTGACCATATCTAGACCCACAGCTGATTGAGACATAAGGGTGGACACTCTTGGGGCTGAGAGGTTCGGTGAGGTTGGGTGAGCCAACGCAGACCCTTTCAAGTAATACTGCATGGTACCCATCCCATGGGTCCCAAATCTCCAGGTTCAAGGGCATCTTCCTACGTCGAAAACAGGGATGAGAAACCCAGAAGATGGTACACCGTGTGATCGGGAAAGGTTTCTAAAACGCACCTCATTTCTCATCTCCTTTGCTCGGGTTCGCCATTCCAGCCGATTTATTAGACATCTCCCTCCTTGGAGAATCAGCACCTTTAACCTCCTGTTCCGTACAGGTTGCAATTTGTCCTGAGGATGAACGGGAAGAGGGGGAACCAATGAGAGACTAGCTCTAGGTGTTGGGACAGGCACAGGTCACTCTATTTTCCCATCAGGAAGAAGAATTAAGCACAAGCTCAGCCTGCCCCCCAGAACCAGAAGAGGGCCTGAAGCAATCCTGCGCTTTTGCGGCCAGCTCCCAAAAAAGCGAGTTGAAAAATGGAGCTCAGGGGCACTGCAATTCACAAACCTGCACAGTTTTAAATGATACCTCTCGTCCACAAATATACTAAGGGAAGGCAACGAAGAGGCTTTGAAAGCAAGGCAGAATTGCAGGAAACAGATTTCAGGAGGTAGATTCGAATCGCCTTGAAAGCACATGAAAAGCGGCAAAACGTGGACAATGATGCCCTTGGCCAAAAAGGGCGTATGCGTTTTTTCCTGAATATATTCAGGAAAAAACGCATACGCCCTTTTTGGCCAACCAAGCAACCTGGAAAGGCCAATCAGCGCTCCAAAGAAGTCTCGCTTCCCAGCGGGCAAAAGGGCCATGCGGAAAAAAGTGTCCAAACCAGAAATGCAGGACCGGCCATGGAGAAATGGGAGCCTTGCTACGCTGATGGGTGGGATGTAAATTGCCAACAGCCACTCTGGAGAAGTGTACGGTGTGTTCTGAAACATCTAAAAAACACAGCTTGGAGAGCATAGGGCACTTCCACTCATGGGCGTATAAATTGGGAAAACTAAAAATCAGCAAGACACAGGCACCCCAAAGTTTAGGGCTGCTCTGTTGACAAGAACCCCCACTTCATTACACCTTAAATATCCTAGGAAAGAGAAAAATGGATAAAGAAGTTGGGGTCCTCATGTACAATGGAATATCACTCAGCCATGAAATCCACGTCATAAGGCTAGTAGCAGCACGATGAGTGGATTTAGGTACGACGATTCTAAGTGAAATAAGTCACACAGAAAAAGACACTTATCATAAGATATCACTTAGAGAGGGAATGTAAAAACCGCTACACTTGAACTGAATTACAAAACAGAACAGAGTCACACGTTTAGGAAACACACTATGGCTGCTGAACGGGAAAGGTGAGGTGGGGTGATTCATAAAACAAGGGTTTCAAATTAGCTCAGATACCGTTCCATAAACCCAATATGTAAGAGACAAGACCTATTCCTTTTTCAGTGAACTGGACTCAACACCCCCTATTCACCGCACAAGAATATATCTGACTAAGAAGAATCTTCAAACCTATGTATTGATATCTCTCCGTAAGTGAGTCAAGGGGGTGTAAAGCGGCATAAGCACAGCCGTGAAAAGCAGCTAAACCCCATTATAAAAATAAATTACTTTTCAAAACCCGTGAAACAAAGACAGTGAAAGAGAGAGAAATTCTTACAAAATTCGTTCAGGGGCTGTGATGCAACCTGGATTGACCATATCTAGACCCACAGCTGATTGAGACATAAGGGTGGACACTCTTGGGGCTGAGAGGTTCGGTGAGGTTGGGTGAGCCAACGCAGACCCTTTCAAGTAATACTGCATGGTACCCATCCCATGGGTCCCAAATCTCCAGGTTCAAGGGCATCTTCCTACGTCGAAAACAGGCATGAGAAACCCAGAAGATGGTACACCGTGTGATCGGGAAAGGTTTCTAAAACGCACCTCATTTCTCATCTCCTTTGCTCGGGTTCGCCATTCCAGCCGATTTACTAGCCATCTCCCTCCTTGGAGAATTAGCACCTTTAACCTCCTGTTCCGTACAGGTTGCAATTTGTCCTGAGGATGAACGGGAAGAGGGGGAACCAATGAGAGACTAGCTCTAGGTGTTGGGACAGGCACAGGTCACTCTATTTTCCCATCAGGAAGAAGAATTAAGCACAAGGTCAGCCTGCCCCCCAGAACCAGAAGAGGGCCTGAAGCAATCCTGCGCTTTTGCGGCCAGCTCCCAAAAAAGCGAGTTGAAAAATGGAGCTCAGGGGCACTGCAATTCACAAACCTGCAGAGTTTTAAATGATACCTCTCGTCCACAAATATATTAAGGGAAGGCAACGAAGAGGCTTTGAAAGCAAGGCAGAATTGCAGGAAACAGATTTCAGGAGGTAGATTCGAATCGCCTTGAAAGCACATGAAAAGCGGCAAAACGTGGACAATGATGCCCTTGGCCAAAAAGGGCGTATGCGTTTTTTCCTGAATATATTCAGGAAAAAACGCATACGCCCTTTTTGGCCAAGCAAGCAACCTGGAAAGGCCAATCAGCGCTCCAAAGAAGTCTCGCTTCCCAGCGGGCAAAAGGGCCATGCGGAAAAAAGTGTCCAAACCAGAAATGCAGGACCGGCCATGGAGAAATGGGAGCCTTGCTACGCTGATGGGTGGGATGTAAATTGCCAACAGCCTCTCGGGAGAAGTGTACGGTGTGTTCTGAAACATCTAAAAAACACAGCTTGGAGAGCATAGGGCACTTCCACTCATGGGCGTATAAATTGGGAAAACTAAAAATCAGCAAGACACAGGCACCCCAAAGTTTAGGGCTGCTCTGTTGACAAGAACCCCCACTTCATTACACCTTAAATATCCTAGGAAAGAGAAAAATGGATAAAGAAGTTGGGGTCCTCATGTACAATGGAATATCACTCAGCCATGAAATCAACGTCATAAGGCTAGTAGCAGCACGATGAGTGGATTTAGGTACGAAGATTCTAAGTGAAATAAGTCACACAGAAAAAGACACTTATCATAAGATATCACTTAGAGAGGGAATGTAAAAACCGCTACACTTGAACTGAATTGCAAAACAGAACAGAGTCACACGTTTAGGAAACACACTATGGCTGCTGAACGGGAAAGGTGAGGTGGGGTGATGCATAAAACAAGGGTTTCAAATTAGCTCCGATACCGTTCCATAAACCCAATATGTAAGAGACAAGACCTATTCCTTTTTCAGTGAACTGGACTCAACACCCCCTATTCACCGCACAAGAATATATCTGACTAGTAAGAATCTTCAAACCTATGTATTGATATCTCTCCGTAAGTGAGTCAAGGGGGTGTAAAGCGGCATAAACACAGCCGTGAAAAGCAGCTAAACCCCATTATAAAAATAAATTACTTTTCAAAACCCGTGAAACAAAGACAGTGAAAGAGAGAGAAATTCTTACAAAATTCGTTCAGGGGCTGTGATGCAACCTGGATTGACCATATCTAGACCCACAGCTGATTGAGACATAAGGGTGGACACTCTTGGGGCTGAGAGGTTCGGTGAGGTTGGGTGAGCCAACGCAGACCCTTTCAAGTAATACTGCATGGTACCCATCCCATGGGTCCCAAATCTCCAGGTTCAAGGGCATCTTCCTACGTCGAAAACAGGCATGAGAAACCCAGAAGATGGTACACCGTGTGATCGGGAAAGGTTTCTAAAACGCACCTCATTTCTCATCTCCTTTGCTCGGGTTCGCCATTCCAGCCGATTTACTAGCCGTCTCCCTCCTTGGAGAATCAGCACCTTTAACCTCCTGTTCCGTACAGGTTGCAATTTGTCCTGAGGATGAACGGGAAGAGGGGGAACCAATGAGAGACTAGCTCTAGGTGTTGGGACAGGCACAGGTCACTCTATTTTCCCATCAGGAAGAAGAATTAAGCACAAGCTCAGCCTGCCCCCCAGAACCAGAAGAGGGCCTGAAGCAATCCTGCGCTTTTGCGGCCAGCTCCCAAAAAAGCGAGTTGAAAAATGGAGCTCAGGGGCACTGCAATTCACAAACCTGCACAGTTTTAAATGATACCTCTCGTCCACAAATATACTAAGGGAAGGCAACGAAGAGGCTTTGAAAGCAAGGCAGAATTGCAGGAAACAGATTTCAGGAGGTAGATTCGAATCGCCTTGAAAGCACATGAAAAGCGGCAAAACGTGGACAATGATGCCCTTGGCCAAAAAGGGCGTATGCGTTTTTTCCTGAATATATTCAGGAAAAAACGCATACGCCCTTTTTGGCCAACCAAGCAACCTGGAAAGGCCAATCAGCGCTCCAAAGAAGTCTCACTTCCCAGCGGGCAAAAGGGCCATGCGGAAAAAAGTGTCCAAACCAGAAATGCAGGACCGGCCATGGAGAAATGGGAGCCTTGCTACGCTGATGGGTGGGATGTAAATTGCCAACAGCCACTCTGGAGAAGTGTACGGTGTGTTCTGAAACATCTAAAAAACACAGCTTGGAGAGCATAGGGCACTTCCACTCATGGGCGTATAAATTGGGAAAACTAAAAATCAGCAAGACACAGGCACCCCAAAGTTTAGGGCTGCTCTGTTGACAAGAACCCCCACTTCATTACACCTTAAATATCCTAGGAAAGAGAAAAATGGATATAGAAGTTGGGGTCCTCATGTACAATGGAATATCACTCAGCCATGAAATCCACGTCATAAGGCTAGTAGCAGCACGATGAGTGGATTTAGGTACGACGATTCTAAGTGAAATAAGTCACACAGAAAAGACACTTATCATAAGATATCACTTAGAGAGGGAATGTAAAAACCGCTACACTTGAACTGAATTACAAAACAGAACAGAGTCACACGTTCACAAAACACACTATGGCTGCTGAACGGGAAAGGTGAGGTGGGGTGATGCATAAAACAAGGGTTTCAAATTAGCTCCGATACCGTTCCATAAACCCAATATGTAAGAGACAAGACCTATTCCTTTTTCAGTGAACTGGACTCAACACCCCCTATTCACCGCACAAGAATATATCTGACTAGTAAGAATCTTCAAACCTATGTATTGATATCTCTCCGTAAGTGAGTCAAGGGGGTGTAAAGCGGCATAAACACAGCCGTGAAAAGCAGCTAAACCCCATTATAAAAATAAATTACTTTTCAAAACCCGTGAAACAAAGACAGTGAAAGAGAGAGAAATTCTTACAAAATTCGTTCAGGGGCTGTGATGCAACCTGGATTGACCATATCTAGACCCACAGCTGATTGAGACATAAGGGTGGACACTCTTGGGGCTGAGAGGTTCGGTGAGGTTGGGTGAGCCAACGCAGACCCTTTCAAGTAATACTGCAAGGTACCCATCCCATGGGTCCCAAATCTCCAGGTTCAAGGGCATCTTCCTACGTCGAAAACAGGCATGAGAAACCCAGAAGATGGTACACCGTGTGATCGGGAAAGGTTTCTAAAACGCACCTCATTTCTCATCTCCTTTGCTCGGGTTCGCCATTCCAGCCGATTTACTAGCCGTCTCCCTCCTTGGAGAATCAGCACCTTTAACCTCCTGTTCCGTACAGGTTGCAATTTGTCCTGAGGATGAAGGGGAAGAGGGGGAACCAATGAGAGACTAGCTCTAGGTGTTGGGACAGGCACAGGTCACTCTATTTTCCCATCAGGAAGAAGAATTAAGCACAAGCTCAGCCTGCCCCCCAGAACCAGAAGAGGGCCTGAAGCAATCCTGCGCTTTGGCGGCCATCTCCCAAAAAAGCGAGTTGAAAAATGGAGCTCAGGGGCACTGCAATTCACAAACCTGCAGAGTTTTAAATGATACCTCTCGTCCACAAATATATTAAGGGAAGGCAACGAAGAGGCTTTGAAAGCAAGGCAGAATTGCAGGAAACAGATTTCAGGAGGTAGATTCGAATCGCCTTGAAAGCACATGAAAAGCGGCAAAACGTGGACAATGATGCCCTTGGCCAAAAAGGGCGTATGCGTTTTTTCCTGAATATATTCAGGAAAAAACGCATACGCCCTTTTTGGCCAACCAAGCAACCTGGAAAGGCCAATCAGCGCTCCAAAGAAGTCTCGCTTCCCAGCGGGCAAAAGGGCCATGCGGAAAAAAGTGTCCAAACCAGAAATGCAGGACCGGCCATGGAGAAATGGGAGCCTTGCTACGCTGATGGGTGGGATGTAAATTGCCAACAGCCACTCTGGAGAAGTGTACGGTGTGTTCTGAAACATCTAAAAAACACAGCTTGGAGAGCATAGGGCACTTCCACTCATGGGCGTATAAATTGGGAAAACTAAAAATCAGCAAGACACAGGCACCCCAAAGTTTAGGGCTGCTCTGTTGACAAGAACCCCCACTTCATTACACCTTAAATATCCTAGGAAAGAGAAAAATGGATAAAGAAGTTGTGGTCCTCATGTACAATGGAATATCACTCAGCCATGAAATCAACGTCATAAGGCTAGTAGCAGCACGATGAGTGGATTTAGGTACGAAGATTCTAAGTGAAATAAGTCACACAGAAAAAGACACTTATCATAAGATATCACTTAGAGAGGGAATGTAAAAACCGCTACACTTGAACTGAATTGCAAAACAGAACAGAGTCACACGTTTAGGAAACACACTATGGCTGCTGAACGGGAAAGGTGAGGTGGGGTGATGCATAAAACAAGGGTTTCAAATTAGCTCCGATACCGTTCCATAAACCCAATATGTAAGAGACAAGACCTATTCCTTTTTCAGTGAACTGGACTCAACACCCCCTATTCACCACACAAGAATATATCTGACTAGTAAGAATCTTCAAACCTATGTATTGATATCTCTCCGTAAGTGAGTCAAGGGGGTGTAAAGCGGCATAAACACAGCCGTGAAAAGCAGCTAAACCCCATTATAAAAATAAATTACTTTTCAAAACCCGTGAAACAAAGACAGTGAAAGAGAGAGAAATTCTTACAAAATTCGTTCAGGGGCTGTGATGCAACCTGGATTGACCATATCTAGACCCACAGCTGATTGAGACATAAGGGTGGACACTCTTGGGGCTGAGAGGTTCGGTGAGGTTGGGTGAGCCAACGCAGACCCTTTCAAGTAATACTGCATGGTACCCATCCCATGGGTCCCAAATCTCCAGGTTCAAGGGCATCTTCCTACGTCGAAAACAGGCATGAGAAACCCAGAAGATGGTACACCGTGTGATCGGGAAAGGTTTCTAAAACGCACCTCATTTCTCATCTCCTTTGCTCGGGTTCGCCATTCCAGCCGATTTACTAGCCGTCTCCCTCCTTGGAGAATCAGCACCTTTAACCTCCTGTTCCGTACAGGTTGCAATTTGTCCTGAGGATGAACGGGAAGAGGGGGAACCAATGAGAGACTAGCTCTAGGTGTTGGGACAGGCACAGGTCACTCTATTTTCCCATCAGGAAGAAGAATTAAGCACAAGCTCAGCCTGCCCCCCAGAACCAGAAGAGGGCCTGAAGCAATCCTGCGCTTTTGCGGCCAGCTCCCAAAAAAGCGAGTTGAAAAATGGAGCTCAGGGGCACTGCAATTCACAAACCTGCACAGTTTTAAATGATACCTCTCGTCCACAAATATACTAAGGGAAGGCAACGAAGAGGCTTTGAAAGCAAGGCAGAATTGCAGGAAACAGATTTCAGGAGGTAGATTCGAATCGCCTTGAAAGCACATGAAAAGCGGCAAAACGTGGACAATGATGCCCTTGGCCAAAAAGGGCGTATGCGTTTTTTCCTGAATATATTCAGGAAAAAACGCATACGCCCTTTTTGGCCAACCAAGCAACCTGGAAAGGCCAATCAGCGCTCCAAAGAAGTCTCGCTTCCCAGCGGGCAAAAGGGCCATGCGGAAAAAAGTGTCCAAACCAGAAATGCAGGACCGGCCATGGAGAAATGGGAGCCTTGCTACGCTGATGGGTGGGATGTAAATTGCCAACAGCCACTCTGGAGAAGTGTACGGTGTGTTCTGAAACATCTAAAAAACACAGCTTGGAGAGCATAGGGCACTTCCACTCATGGGCGTATAAATTGGGAAAACTGAAAATCAGCAAGACACAGGCACCCCAAAGTTTAGGGCTGCTCTGTGGACAAGAACCCCCACTTCATTACACCTTAAATATCCTAGGAAAGAGAAAAATGGATAAAGAAGTTGGGGTCCTCATGTACAATGGAATATCACTCAGCCATGAAATCCACGTCATAAGGCTAGTAGCAGCACGATGAGTGGATTTAGGTACGACGATTCTAAGTGAAATAAGTCACACAGAAAAGACACTTATCATAAGATATCACTTAGAGAGGGAATGTAAAAACCGCTACACTTGAACTGAATTGCAAAACAGAACAGAGTCACACGTTTAGGAAACACACTATGGCTGCTGAACGGGAAAGGTGAGGTGGGGTGATGCATAAAACAAGGGTTTCAAATTAGCTCCGATACCGTTCCATAAACCCAATATGTAAGAGACAAGACCTATTCCTTTTTCAGTGAACTGGACTCAACACCCCCTATTCACCGCACAAGAATATATCTGACTAGTAAGAATCTTCAAACCTATGTATTGATATCTCTCCGTAAGTGAGTCAAGGGGGTGTAAAGCGGCATAAGCACAGCCGTGAAAAGCAGCTAAACCCCATTATAAAAATAAATTACTTTTCAAAACCCGTGAAACAAAGACAGTGAAAGAGAGAGAAATTCTTACAAAATTCGTTCAGGGGCTGTGATGCAACCTGGATTGACCATATCTAGACCCACAGCTGATTGAGACATAAGGGTGGACACTCTTGGGGCTGAGAGGTTCGGTGAGGTTGGGTGAGCCAACGCAGACCCTTTCAAGTAATACTGCATGGTACCCATCCCATGGGTCCCAAATCTCCAGGTTCAAGGGCATCTTCCTACGTCGAAAACAGGCATGAGAAACCCAGAAGATGGTACACCGTGTGATCGGGAAAGGTTTCTAAAACGCACCTCATTTCTCATCTCCTTTGCTCGGGTTCGCCATTCCAGCCGATTTACTAGCCATCTCCCTCCTTGGAGAATCAGCACCTTTAACCTCCTGTTCCGTACAGGTTGCAATTTGTCCTGAGGATGAACGGGAAGAGGGGGAACCAATGAGAGACTAGCTCTAGGTGTTGGGACAGGCACAGGTCACTCTATTTTCCCATCAGGAAGAAGAATTAAGCACAAGGTCAGCCTGCCCCCCAGAACCAGAAGAGGGCCTGAAGCAATCCTGCGCTTTTGCGGCCAGCTCCCAAAAAAGCGAGTTGAAAAATGGAGCTCAGGGGCACTGCAATTCACAAACCTGCAGAGTTTTAAATGATACCTCTCGTCCACAAATATACTAAGGGAAGGCAACGAAGAGGCTTTGAAAGCAAGGCAGAATTGCAGGAAACAGATTTCAGGAGGTAGATTCGAATCGCCTTGAAAGCACATGAAAAGCGGCAAAACGTGGACAATGATGCCCTTGGCCAAAAAGGGCGTATGCGTTTTTTCCTGAATATATTCAGGAAAAAACGCATACGCCCTTTTTGGCCAACCAAGCAACCTGGAAAGGCCAATCAGCGCTCCAAAGAAGTCTCGCTTCCCAGCGGGCAAAAGGGCCATGCGGAAAAAAGTGTCCAAACCAGAAATGCAGGACCGGCCATGGAGAAATGGGAGCCTTGCTACGCTGATGGGTGGGATGTAAATTGCCAACAGCCACTCTGGAGAAGTGTACGGTGTGTTCTGAAACATCTAAAAAACACAGCTTGGAGAGCATAGGGCACTTCCACTCATGGGCGTATAAATTGGGAAAACTAAAAATCAGCAAGACACAGGCACCCCAAAGTTTAGGGCTGCTCTGTTGACAAGAACCCCCACTTCATTACACCTTAAATATCCTAGGAAAGAGAAAAATGGATATAGAAGTTGGGGTCCTCATGTACAATGGAATATCACTCAGCCATGAAATCCACGTCATAAGGCTAGTAGCAGCACGATGAGTGGATTTAGGTACGACGATTCTAAGTGAAATAAGTCACACAGAAAAGACACTTATCATAAGATATCACTTAGAGAGGGAATGTAAAAACCGCTACACTTGAACTGAATTGCAAAACAGAACAGAGTCACACGTTTAGGAAACACACTATGGCTGCTGAACGGGAAAGGTGAGGTGGGGTGATGCATAAAACAAGGGTTTCAAATTAGCTCCGATACCGTTCCATAAACCCAATATGTAAGAGACAAGACCTATTCCTTTTTCAGTGAACTGGACTCAACACCCCCTATTCACCGCACAAGAATATATCTGACTAGTAAGAATCTTCAAACCTATGTATTGATATCTCTCCGTAAGTGAGTCAAGGGGGTGTAAAGCGGCATAAGCACAGCCGTGAAAAGCAGCTAAACCCCATTATAAAAATAAATTACTTTTCAAAACCCGTGAAACAAAGACAGTGAAAGAGAGAGAAATTCTTACAAAATTCGTTCAGGGGCTGTGATGCAACCTGGATTGACCATATCTAGACCCACAGCTGATTGAGACATAAGGGTGGACACTCTTGGGGCTGAGAGGTTCGGTGAGGTTGGGTGAGCCAACGCAGACCCTTTCAAGTAATACTGCATGGTACCCATCCCATGGGTCCCAAATCTCCAGGTTCAAGGGCATCTTCCTACGTCGAAAACAGGCATGAGAAACCCAGAAGATGGTACACCGTGTGATCGGGAAAGGTTTCTAAAACGCACCTCATTTCTCATCTCCTTTGCTCGGGTTCGCCATTCCAGCCGATTTACTAGCCGTCTCCCTCCTTGGAGAATCAGCACCTTTAACCTCCTGTTCCGTACAGGTTGCAATTTGTCCTGAGGATGAAGGGGAAGAGGGGGAACCAATGAGAGACTAGCTCTAGGTGTTGGGACAGGCACAGGTCACTCTATTTTCCCATCAGGAAGAAGAATTAAGCACAAGCTCAGCCTGCCCCCCAGAACCAGAAGAGGGCCTGAAGCAATCCTGCGCTTTGGCGGCCATCTCCCAAAAAAGCGAGTTGAAAAATGGAGCTCAGGGGCACTGCAATTCACAAACCTGCAGAGTTTTAAATGATACCTCTCGTCCACAAATATATTAAGGGAAGGCAACGAAGAGGCTTTGAAAGCAAGGCAGAATTGCAGGAAACAGATTTCAGGAGGTAGATTCGAATCGCCTTGAAAGCACATGAAAAGCGGCAAAACGTGGACAATGATGCCCTTGGCCAAAAAGGGCGTATGCGTTTTTTCCTGAATATATTCAGGAAAAAACGCATACGCCCTTTTTGGCCAAGCAAGCAACCTGGAAAGGCCAATCAGCGCTCCAAAGAAGTCTCGCTTCCCAGCGGGCAAAAGGGCCATGCGGAAAAAAGTGTCCAAACCAGAAATGCAGGACCGGCCATGGAGAAATGGGAGCCTTGCTACGCTGATGGGTGGGATGTAAATTGCCAACAGCCTCTCGGGAGAAGTGTACGGTGTGTTCTGAAACATCTAAAAAACACAGCTTGGAGAGCATAGGGCACTTCCACTCATGGGTGTATAAATTGGGAAAACTAAAAATCAGCAAGACACAGGCACCCCAAAGTTTAGGGCTGCTCTGTTGACAAGAACCCCCACTTCATTACACCTTAAATATCCTAGGAAAGAGAAAAATGGATAAAGAAGTTGGGGTCCTCATGTACAATGGAATATCACTCAGCCATGAAATCAACGTCATAAGGCTAGTAGCAGCACGATGAGTGGATTTAGGTACGAAGATTCTAAGTGAAATAAGTCACACAGAAAAAGACACTTATCATAAGATATCACTTAGAGAGGGAATGTAAAAACCGCTACACTTGAACTGAATTGCAAAACAGAACAGAGTCACACGTTTAGGAAACACACTATGGCTGCTGAACGGGAAAGGTGAGGTGGGGTGATGCATAAAACAAGGGTTTCAAATTAGCTCCGATACCGTTCCATAAACCCAATATGTAAGAGACAAGACCTATTCCTTTTTCAGTGAACTGGACTCAACACCCCCTATTCACCGCACAAGAATATATCTGACTAGTAAGAATCTTCAAACCTATGTATTGATATCTCTCCGTAAGTGAGTCAAGGGGGTGTAAAGCGGCATAAACACAGCCGTGAAAAGCAGCTAAACCCCATTATAAAAATAAATTACTTTTCAAAACCCGTGAAACAAAGACAGTGAAAGAGAGAGAAATTCTTACAAAATTCGTTCAGGGGCTGTGATGCAACCTGGATTGACCATATCTAGACCCACAGCTGATTGAGACATAAGGGTGGACACTCTTGGGGCTGAGAGGTTCGGTGAGGTTGGGTGAGCCAACGCAGACCCTTTCAAGTAATACTGCATGGTACCCATCCCATGGGTCCCAAATCTCCAGGTTCAAGGGCATCTTCCTACGTCGAAAACAGGCATGAGAAACCCAGAAGATGGTACACCGTGTGATCGGGAAAGGTTTCTAAAACGCACCTCATTTCTCATCTCCTTTGCTCGGGTTCGCCATTCCAGCCGATTTACTAGCCGTCTCCCTCCTTGGAGAATCAGCACCTTTAACCTCCTGTTCCGTACAGGTTGCAATTTGTCCTGAGGATGAACGGGAAGAGGGGGAACCAATGAGAGACTAGCTCTAGGTGTTGGGACAGGCACAGGTCACTCTATTTTCCCATCAGGAAGAAGAATTAAGCACAAGCTCAGCCTGCCCCCCAGAACCAGAAGAGGGCCTGAAGCAATCCTGCGCTTTTGCGGCCAGCTCCCAAAAAAGCGAGTTGAAAAATGGAGCTCAGGGTCACTGCAATTCACAAACCTGCACAGTTTTAAATGATACCTCTCGTCCACAAATATACTAAGGGAAGGCAACGAAGAGGCTTTGAAAGCAAGGCAGAATTGCAGGAAACAGATTTCAGGAGGTAGATTCGAATCGCCTTGAAAGCACATGAAAAGCGGCAAAACGTGGACAATGATGCCCTTGGCCAAAAAGGGCGTATGCGTTTTTTCCTGAATATATTCAGGAAAAAACGCATACGCCCTTTTTGGCCAACCAAGCAACCTGGAAAGGCCAATCAGCGCTCCAAAGAAGTCTCGCTTCCCAGCGGGCAAAAGGGCCATGCGGAAAAAAGTGTCCAAACCAGAAATGCAGGACCGGCCATGGAGAAATGGGAGCCTTGCTACGCTGATGGGTGGGATGTAAATTGCCAACAGCCACTCTGGAGAAGTGTACGGTGTGTTCTGAAACATCTAAAAAACACAGCTTGGAGAGCATAGGGCACTTCCACTCATGGGCGTATAAATTGGGAAAACTAAAAATCAGCAAGACACAGGCACCCCAAAGTTTAGGGCTGCTCTGTTGACAAGAACCCCCACTTCATTACACCTTAAATATCCTAGGAAAGAGAAAAATGGATATAGAAGTTGGGGTCCTCATGTACAATGGAATATCACTCAGCCATGAAATCCACGTCATAAGGCTAGTAGCAGCACGATGAGTGGATTTAGGTACGACGATTCTAAGTGAAATAAGTCACACAGAAAAGACACTTATCATAAGATATCACTTAGAGAGGGAATGTAAAAACCGCTACACTTGAACTGAATTGCAAAACAGAACAGAGTCACACGTTTAGGAAACACACTATGGCTGCTGAACGGGAAAGGTGAGGTGGGGTGATGCATAAAACAAGGGTTTCAAATTAGCTCCGATACCGTTCCATAAACCCAATATGTAAGAGACAAGACCTATTCCTTTTTCAGTGAACTGGACTCAACACCCCCTATTCACCGCACAAGAATATATCTGACTAGTAAGAATCTTCAAACCTATGTATTGATATCTCTCCGTAAGTGAGTCAAGGGGGTGTAAAGCGGCATAAACACAGCCGTGAAAAGCAGCTAAACCCCATTATAAAAATAAATTACTTTTCAAAACCCGTGAAACAAAGACAGTGAAAGAGAGAGAAATTCTTACAAAATTCGTTCAGGGGCTGTGATGCAACCTGGATTGACCATATCTAGACCCACAGCTGATTGAGACATAAGGGTGGACACTCTTGGGGCTGAGAGGTTCGGTGAGGTTGGGTGAGCCAACGCAGACCCTTTCAAGTAATACTGCATGGTACCCATCCCATGGGTCCCAAATCTCCAGGTTCAAGGGCATCTTCCTACGTCGAAAACAGGCATGAGAAACCCAGAAGATGGTACACCGTGTGATCGGGAAAGGTTTCTAAAACGCACCTCATTTCTCATCTCCTTTGCTCGGGTTCGCCATTCCAGCCGATTTACTAGCCGTCTCCCTCCTTGGAGAATCAGCACCTTTAACCTCCTGTTCCGTACAGGTTGCAATTTGTCCTGAGGATGAAGGGGAAGAGGGGGAACCAATGAGAGACTAGCTCTAGGTGTTGGGACAGGCACAGGTCACTCTATTTTCCCATCAGGAAGAAGAATTAAGCACAAGCTCAGCCTGCCCCCCAGAACCAGAAGAGGGCCTGAAGCAATCCTGCGCTTTGGCGGCCATCTCCCAAAAAAGCGAGTTGAAAAATGGAGCTCAGGGGCACTGCAATTCACAAACCTGCAGAGTTTTAAATGATACCTCTCGTCCACAAATATATTAAGGGAAGGCAACGAAGAGGCTTTGAAAGCAAGGCAGAATTGCAGGAAACAGATTTCAGGAGGTAGATTCGAATCGCCTTGAAAGCACATGAAAAGCGGCAAAACGTGGACAATGATGCCCTTGGCCAAAAAGGGCGTATGCGTTTTTTCCTGAATATATTCAGGAAAAAACGCATACGCCCTTTTTGGCCAACCAAGCAACCTGGAAAGGCCAATCAGCGCTCCAAAGAAGTCTCGCTTCCCAGCGGGCAAAAGGGCCATGCGGACAAAAGTGTCCAAACCAGAAATGCAGGACCGGCCATGGAGAAATGGGAGCCTTGCTACGCTGATGGGTGGGATGTAAATTGCCAACAGCCACTCTGGAGAAGTGTACGGTGTGTTCTGAAACATCTAAAAAACACAGCTTGGAGAGCATAGGGCACTTCCACTCATGGGCGTATAAATTGGGAAAACTAAAAATCAGCAAGACACAGGCACCCCAAAGTTTAGGGCTGCTCTGTTGACAAGAACCCCCACTTCATTACACCTTAAATATCCTAGGAAAGAGAAAAATGGATAAAGAAGTTGTGGTCCTCATGTACAATGGAATATCACTCAGCCATGAAATCAACGTCATAAGGCTAGTAGCAGCACGATGAGTGGATTTAGGTACGAAGATTCTGAGTGAAATAAGTCACACAGAAAAAGACACTTATCATAAGATATCACTTAGAGAGGGAATGTAAAAACCGCTACACTTGAACTGAATTGCAAAACAGAACAGAGTCACACGTTTAGGAAACACACTATGGCTGCTGAACGGGAAAGGTGAGGTGGGGTGATGCATAAAACAAGGGTTTCAAATTAGCTCCGATACCGTTCCATAAACCCAATATGTAAGAGACAAGACCTATTCCTTTTTCAGTGAACTGGACTCAACACCCCCTATTCACCGCACAAGAATATATCTGACTAGTAAGAATCTTCAAACCTATGTATTGATATCTCTCCGTAAGTGAGTCAAGGGGGTGTAAAGCGGCATAAACACAGCCGTGAAAAGCAGCTAAACCCCATTATAAAAATAAATTACTTTTCAAAACCCGTGAAACAAAGACAGTGAAAGAGAGAGAAATTCTTACAAAATTCGTTCAGGGGCTGTGATGCAACCTGGATTGACCATATCTAGACCCACAGCTGATTGAGACATAAGGGTGGACACTCTTGGGGCTGAGAGGTTCGGTGAGGTTGGGTGAGCCAACGCAGACCCTTTCAAGTAATACTGCATGGTACCCATCCCATGGGTCCCAAATCTCCAGGTTCAAGGGCATCTTCCTACGTCGAAAACAGGCATGAGAAACCCAGAAGATGGTACACCGTGTGATCGGGAAAGGTTTCTAAAACGCACCTCATTTCTCATCTCCTTTGCTCGGGTTCGCCATTCCAGCCGATTTACTAGCCGTCTCCCTCCTTGGAGAATCAGCACCTTTAACCTCCTGTTCCGTACAGGTTGCAATTTGTCCTGAGGATGAACGGGAAGAGGGGGAACCAATGAGAGACTAGCTCTAGGTGTTGGGACAGGCACAGGTCACTCTATTTTCCCATCAGGAAGAAGAATTAAGCACAAGCTCAGCCTGCCCCCCAGAACCAGAAGAGGGCCTGAAGCAATCCTGCGCTTTTGCGGCCAGCTCCCAAAAAAGCGAGTTGAAAAATGGAGCTCAGGGGCACTGCAATTCACAAACCTGCACAGTTTTAAATGATACCTCTCGTCCACAAATATACTAAGGGAAGGCAACGAAGAGGCTTTGAAAGCAAGGCAGAATTGCAGGAAACAGATTTCAGGAGGTAGATTCGAATCGCCTTGAAAGCACATGAAAAGCGGCAAAACGTGGACAATGATGCCCTTGGCCAAAAAGGGCGTATGCGTTTTTTCCTGAATATATTCAGGAAAAAACGCATACGCCCTTTTTGGCCAACCAAGCAACCTGGAAAGGCCAATCAGCGCTCCAAAGAAGTCTCGCTTCCCAGCGGGCAAAAGGGCCATGCGGAAAAAAGTGTCCAAACCAGAAATGCAGGACCGGCCATGGAGAAATGGGAGCCTTGCTACGCTGATGGGTGGGATGTAAATTGCCAACAGCCACTCTGGAGAAGTGTACGGTGTGTTCTGAAACATCTAAAAAACACAGCTTGGAGAGCATAGGGCACTTCCACTCATGGGCGTATAAATTGGGAAAACTGAAAATCAGCAAGACACAGGCACCCCAAAGTTTAGGGCTGCTCTGTGGACAAGAACCCCCACTTCATTACACCTTAAATATCCTAGGAAAGAGAAAAATGGATAAAGAAGTTGGGGTCCTCATGTACAATGGAATATCACTCAGCCATGAAATCCACGTCATAAGGCTAGTAGCAGCACGATGAGTGGATTTAGGTACGACGATTCTAAGTGAAATAAGTCACACAGAAAAGACACTTATCATAAGATATCACTTAGAGAGGGAATGTAAAAACCGCTACACTTGAACTGAATTGCAAAACAGAACAGAGTCACACGTTTAGGAAACACACTATGGCTGCTGAACGGGAAAGGTGAGGTGGGGTGATGCATAAAACAAGGGTTTCAAATTAGCTCCGATACCGTTCCATAAACCCAATATGTAAGAGACAAGACCTATTCCTTTTTCAGTGAACTGGACTCAACACCCCCTATTCACCGCACAAGAATATATCTGACTAGTAAGAATCTTCAAACCTATGTATTGATATCTCTCCGTAAGTGAGTCAAGGGGGTGTAAAGCGGCATAAACACAGCCGTGAAAAGCAGCTAAACCCCAATATAAAAATAAATTACTTTTCAAAACCCGTGAAACAAAGACAGTGAAAGAGAGAGAAATTCTTACAAAATTCGTTCAGGGGCTGTGATGCAACCTGGATTGACCATATCTAGACCCACAGCTGATTGAGACATAAGGGTGGACACTCTTGGGGCTGAGAGGTTCGGTGAGGTTGGGTGAGCCAACGCAGACCCTTTCAAGTAATACTGCATGGTACCCATCCCATGGGTCCCAAATCTCCAGGTTCAAGGGCATCTTCCTACGTCGAAAACAGGCATGAGAAACCCAGAAGATGGTACACCGTGTGATCGGGAAAGGTTTCTAAAACGCACCTCATTTCTCATCTCCTTTGCTCGGGTTCGCCATTCCAGCCGATTTACTAGCCGTCTCCCTCCTTGGAGAATCAGCACCTTTAACCTCCTGTTCCGTACAGGTTGCAATTTGTCCTGAGGATGAAGGGGAAGAGGGGGAACCAATGAGAGACTAGCTCTAGGTGTTGGGACAGGCACAGGTCACTCTATTTTCCCATCAGGAAGAAGAATTAAGCACAAGCTCAGCCTGCCCCCCAGAACCAGAAGAGGGCCTGAAGCAATCCTGCGCTTTGGCGGCCATCTCCCAAAAAAGCGAGTTGAAAAATGGAGCTCAGGGGCACTGCAATTCACAAACCTGCAGAGTTTTAAATGATACCTCTCGTCCACAAATATATTAAGGGAAGGCAACGAAGAGGCTTTGAAAGCAAGGCAGAATTGCAGGAAACAGATTTCAGGAGGTAGATTCGAATCGCCTTGAAAGCACATGAAAAGCGGCAAAACGTGGACAATGATGCCCTTGGCCAAAAAGGGCGTATGCGTTTTTTCCTGAATATATTCAGGAAAAAACGCATACGCCCTTTTTGGCCAACCAAGCAACCTGGAAAGGCCAATCAGCGCTCCAAAGAAGTCTCGCTTCCCAGCGGGCAAAAGGGCCATGCGGAAAAAAGTGTCCAAACCAGAAATGCAGGACCAGCCATGGAGAAATGGGAGCCTTGCTACGCTGATGGGTGGGATGTAAATTGCCAACAGCCACTCTGGAGAAGTGTACGGTGTGTTCTGAAACATCTAAAAAACACAGCTTGGAGAGCATAGGGCACTTCCACTCATGGGCGTATAAATTGGGAAAACTAAAAATCAGCAAGACACAGGCACCCCAAAGTTTAGGGCTGCTCTGTTGACAAGAACCCCCACTTCATTACACCTTAAATATCCTAGGAAAGAGAAAAATGGATAAAAAAGTTGTGGTCCTCATGTACAATGGAATATCACTCAGCCATGAAATCAACGTCATAAGGCTAGTAGCAGCACGATGAGTGGATTTAGGTACGAAGATTCTAAGTGAAATAAGTCACACAGAAAAAGACACTTATCATAAGATATCACTTAGAGAGGGAATGTAAAAACCGCTACACTTGAACTGAATTGCAAAACAGAACAGAGTCACACGTTTAGGAAACACACTATGGCTGCTGAACGGGAAAGGTGAGGTGGGGTGATGCATAAAACAAGGGTTTCAAATTAGCTCCGATACCGTTCCATAAACCCAATATGTAAGAGACAAGACCTATTCCTTTTTCAGTGAACTGGACTCAACACCCCCTATTCACCGCACAAGAATATATCTGACTAGTAAGAATCTTCAAACCTATGTATTGATATCTCTCTGTAAGTGAGTCAAGGGGGTGTAAAGCGGCATAAACACAGCAGTGAAAAGCAGCTAAACCCCAATATAAAAATAAATTACTTTTCAAAACCCGTGAAACAAAGACAGTGAAAGAGAGAGAAATTCTTACAAAATTCGTTCAGGGGCTGTGATGCAACCTGGATTGACCATATCTAGACCCACAGCTGATTGAGACATAAGGGTGGACACTCTTGGGGCTGAGAGGTTCGGTGAGGTTGGGTGAGCCAACGCAGACCCTTTCAAGTAATACTGCATGGTACCCATCCCATGGGTCCCAAATCTCCAGGTTCAAGGGCATCTTCCTACGTCGAAAACAGGCATGAGAAACCCAGAAGATGGTACACCGTGTGATCGGGAAAGGATTCTAAAACGCACCTCATTTCTCATCTCCTTTGCTCGGGTTCGCCATTCCAGCCGATTTACTAGCCATCTCCCTCCTTGGAGAATCAGCACCTTTAACCTCCTGTTCCGTACAGGTTGCAATTTGTCCTGAGGATGAACGGGAAGAGGGGGAACCAATGAGAGACTAGCTCTAGGTGTTGGGACAGGCACAGGTCACTCTATTTTCCCATCAGGAAGAAGAATTAAGCACAAGCTCAGCCTGCCCCCCAGAACCAGAAGAGGGCCTGAAGCAATCCTGCGCTTTTGCGGCCAGCTCCCAAAAAAGCGAGTTGAAAAATGGAGCTCAGGGGCACTGCAATTCACAAACCTGCACAGTTTTAAATGATACCTCTCGTCCACAAATATACTAAGGGAAGGCAACGAAGAGGCTTTGAAAGCAAGGCAGAATTGCAGGAAACAGATTTCAGGAGGTAGATTCGAATCGCCTTGAAAGCACATGAAAAGCGGCAAAACGTGGACAATGATGCCCTTGGCCAAAAAGGGCGTATGCGTTTTTTCCTGAATATATTCAGGAAAAAACGAATACGCCCTTTTTGGCCAACCAAGCAACCTGGAAAGGCCAATCAGCGCTCCAAAGAAGTCTCGCTTCCCAGCGGGCAAAAGGGCCATGCGGAAAAAAGTGTCCAAACCAGAAATGCAGGACCGGCCATGGAGAAATGGGAGCCTTGCTACGCTGATGGGTGGGATGTAAATTGCCAACAGCCACTCTGGAGAAGTGTACGGTGTGTTCTGAAACATCTAAAAAACACAGCTTGGAGAGCATAGGGCACTTCCACTGATGGGCGTATAAATTGGGAAAACTAAAAATCAGCAAGACACAGGCACCCCAAAGTTTAGGGCTGCTCTGTTGACAAGAACCCCAACTTCATTACACCTTAAATATCCTAGGAAAGAGAAAAATGGATATAGAAGTTGGGGTCCTCATGTACAATGGAATATCACTCAGCCATGAAATCCACGTCATAAGGCTAGTAGCAGCACGATGAGTGGATTTAGGTACGACGATTCTAAGTGAAATAAGTCACACAGAAAAGACACTTATCATAAGATATCACTTAGAGAGGGAATGTAAAAACCGCTACACTTGAACTGAATTGCAAAACAGAACAGAGTCACACGTTTAGGAAACACACTATGGCTGCTGAACGGGAAAGGTGAGGTGGGGTGATGCATAAAACAAGGGTTTCAAATTAGCTCCGATACCGTTCCATAAACCCAATATGTAAGAGACAAGACCTATTCCTTTTTCAGTGAACTGGACTCAACACCCCCTATTCACCGCACAAGAATATATCTGACTAGTAAGAATCTTCAAACCTATGTATTGATATCTCTCCGTAAGTGAGTCAAGGGGGTGTAAAGCGGCATAAACACAGCCGTGAAAAGCAGCTAAACCCCATTATAAAAATAAATTACTTTTCAAAACCCGTGAAACAAAGACAGTGAAAGAGAGAGAAATTCTTACAAAATTCGTTCAGGGGCTGTGATGCAACCTGGATTGACCATATCTAGACCCACAGCTGATTGAGACATAAGGGTGGACACTCTTGGGGCTGAGAGGTTCGGTGAGGTTGGGTGAGCCAACGCAGACCCTTTCAAGTAATACTGCATGGTACCCATCCCATGGGTCCCAAATCTCCAGGTTCAAGGGCATCTTCCTACGTCGAAAACAGGCATGAGAAACCCAGAAGATGGTACACCGTGTGATCGGGAAAGGTTTCTAAAACGCACCTCATTTCTCATCTCCTTTGCTCGGGTTCGCCATTCCAGCCGATTTACTAGCCGTCTCCCTCCTTGGAGAATCAGCACCTTTAACCTCCTGTTCCGTACAGGTTGCAATTTGTCCTGAGGATGAAGGGGAAGAGGGGGAACCAATGAGAGACTAGCTCTAGGTGTTGGGACAGGCACAGGTCACTCTATTTTCCCATCAGGAAGAAGAATTAAGCACAAGCTCAGCCTGCCCCCCAGAACCAGAAGAGGGCCTGAAGCAATCCTGCGCTTTTGCGGCCAGCTCCCAAAAAAGCGAGTTGAAAAATGGAGCTCAGGGGCACTGCAATTCACAAAACTGCACAGTTTTAAATGATATCTCTCGTCCACAAATATACTAAGGGAAGGCAACGAAGAGGCTTTGAAAGCAAGGCAGAATTGCAGGAAACAGATTTCAGGAGGTAGATTCGAATCGCCTTGAAAGCACATGAAAAGCGGCAAAACGTGGACAATGATGCCCTTGGCCAAAAAGGGCGTATGCGTTTTTTCCTGAATATATTCAGGAAAAAACGCATACGCCCTTTTTGGCCAACCAAGCAACCTGGAAAGGCCAATCAGCGCTCCAAAGAAGTCTCGCTTCCCAGCGGGCAAAAGGGCCATGCGGACAAAAGTGTCCAAACCAGAAATGCAGGACCGGCCATGGAGAAATGGGAGCCTTGCTACGCTGATGGGTGGGATGTAAATTGCCAACAGCCACTCTGGAGAAGTGTACGGTGTGTTCTGAAATATCTAAAAAACACAGCTTGGAGAGCATAGGGCACTTCCACTCATGGGCGTATAAATTGGGAAAACTAAAAATCAGCAAGACACAGGCACCCCAAAGTTTAGGGCTGCTCTGTTGACAAGAACCCCCACTTCATTACACCTTAAATATCCTAGGAAAGAGAAAAATGGATAAAGAAGTTGGGGTCCTCATGTACAATGGAATATCACTCAGCCATGAAATCAACGTCATAAGGCTAGTAGCAGCACGATGAGTGGATTTAGGTACGAAGATTCTAAGTGAAATAAGTCACACAGAAAAAGACACTTATCATAAGATATCACTTCTAGAGGGAATGAAAAAACCGCTACACTTGAACTGAATTGCAAAACAGAACAGAGTCCCACGTTTAGGAAACACACTATGGCTGCTGAACGGGAAAGGTGAGGTGGGGTGATGCATAAAACAAGGGTTTCAAATTAGCTCCGATACCGTTCCATAAACCCAATATGTAAGAGACAAGACCTATTCCTTTTTCAGTGAACTGGACTCAACACCCCCTATTCACCGCACAAGAATATATCTGACTAGTAAGAATCTTCAAACCTATGTATTGATATCTCTCTGTAAGTGAGTCAAGGGGGTGTAAAGCGGCATAAACACAGCCGTGAAAAGCAGCTAAACCCCATTATAAAAATAAATTACTTTTCAAAACCCGTGAAACAAAGGCAGTGAAAGAGAGAGAAATTCTTACAAAATTCGTTCAGGGGCTGTGATGCAACCTGGATTGACCATATCTAGACCCACAGCTGATTGAGACATAAGGGTGGACACTCTTGGGGCTGAGAGGTTCGGTGAGGTTGGGTGAGCCAACGCAGACCCTTTCAAGTAATACTGCATGGTACCCATCCCATGGGTCCCAAATCTCCAGGTTCAAGGGCATCTTCCTACGTCGAAAACAGGCATGAGAAACCCAGAAGATGGTACACCGTGTGATCGGGAAAGGTTTCTAAAACGCACCTCATTTCTCATCTCCTTTGCTCGGGTTCGCCATTCCAGCCGATTTACTAGCCATCTCCCTCCTTGGAGAATCAGCACCTTTAACCTCCTGTTCCGTACAGGTTGCAATTTGTCCTGAGGATGAACGGGAAGAGGGGGAACCAATGAGAGACTAGCTCTAGGTGTTGGGACAGGCACAGGTCACTCTATTTTCCCATCAGGAAGAAGAATTAAGCACAAGCTCAGCCTGCCCCCCAGAACCAGAAGAGGGCCTGAAGCAATCCTGCGCTTTTGCGGCCAGCTCCCAAAAAAGCGAGTTGAAAAATGGAGCTCAGGGGCACTGCAATTCACAAACCTGCACAGTTTTAAATGATACCTCTCGTCCACAAATATACTAAGGGAAGGCAACGAAGAGGCTTTGAAAGCAAGGCAGAATTGCAGGAAACAGATTTCAGGAGGTAGATTCGAATCGCCTTGAAAGCACATGAAAAGCGGCAAAACGTGGACAATGATGCCCTTGGCCAGAAAGGGCGTATGCGTTTTTTCCTGAATATATTCAGGAAAAAACGCATACGCCCTTTTTGGCCAACCAAGCAACCTGGAAAGGCCAATCAGCGCTCCAAAGAAGTCTCGCTTCCCAGCGGGCAAAAGGGCCATGCGGAAAAAAGTGTCCAAACCAGAAATGCAGGACCGGCCATGGAGAAATGGGAGCCTTGCTACGCTGATGGGTGGGATGTAAATTGCCAACAGCCACTCTGGAGAAGTGTACGGTGTGTTCTGAAACATCTAAAAAACACAGCTTGGAGAGCATAGGGCACTTCCACTCATGGGCGAATAAATTGGGAAAACTAAAAATCAGCAAGACACAGGCACCCCAAAGTTTAGGGCTGCTCTGTTGACAAGAACCCCCACTTCATTACACCTTAAATATCCTAGGAAAGAGAAAAATGGATAAAGAAGTTGGGGTCCTCATGTACAATGGAATATCACTCAGCCATGAAATCCACGTCATAAGGCTAGTAGCAGCACGATGAGTGGATTTAGGTACGAAGATTCTAAGTGAAATAAGTCACACAGAAAAAGACACTTATCATAAGATATCACTTAGAGAGGGAATGTAAAAACCGCTACACTTGAACTGAATTGCAAAACAGAACAGAGTCACACGTTTAGGAAACACACTATGGCTGCTGAACGGGAAAGGTGAGGTGGGGTGATGCATAAAACAAGGGTTTCAAATTAGCTCCGATACCGTTCCATAAACCCAATATGTAAGAGACAAGACCTATTCCTTTTTCAGTGAACTGGACTCAACACCCCCTATTCACCGCACAAGAATATATCTGACTAGTAAGAATCTTCAAACCTATGTATTGATATCTCTCCGTAAGTGAGTCAAGGGGGTGTAAAGCGGCATAAACACAGCCGTGAAAAGCAGCTAAACCCCAATATAAAAATAAATTACTTTTCAAAACCCGTGAAACAAAGACAGTGAAAGAGAGAGAAATTCTTACAAAATTCGTTCAGGGGCTGTGATGCAACCTGGATTGACCATATCTAGACCCACAGCTGATTGAGACATAAGGGTGGACACTCTTGGGGCTGAGAGGTTCGGTGAGGTTGGGTGAGCCAACGCAGACCCTTTCAAGTAATACTGCATGGTACCCATCCCATGGGTCCCAAATCTCCAGGTTCAAGGGCATCTTCCTACGTCGAAAACAGGCATGAGAAACCCAGAAGATGGTACACCGTGTGATCGGGAAAGGTTTCTAAAACGCACCTCATTTCTCATCTCCTTTGCTCGGGTTCGCCATTCCAGCCGATTTACTAGCCGTCTCCCTCCTTGGAGAATCAGCACCTTTAACCTCCTGTTCCGTACAGGTTGCAATTTGTCCTGAGGATGAACGGGAAGAGGGGGAACCAATGAGAGACTAGCTCTAGGTGTTGGGACAGGCACAGGTCACTCTATTTTCCCATCAGGAAGAAGAATTAAGCACAAGCTCAGCCTGCCCCCCAGAACCAGAAGAGGGCCTGAAGCAATCCTGCGCTTTTGCGGCCAGCTCCCAAAAAAGCGAGTTGAAAAATGGAGCTCAGGGGCACTGCAATTCACAAACCTGCACAGTTTTAAATGATACCTCTCGTCCACAAATATACTAAGGGAAGGCAACGAAGAGGCTTTGAAAGCAAGGCAGAATTGCAGGAAACAGATTTCAGGAGGTAGATTCGAATCGCCTTGAAAGCGCATGAAAAGCGGCAAAACGTGGACAATGATGCCCTTGGCCAAAAAGGGCGTATGCGTTTTTTCCTGAATATATTCAGGAAAAAACGCATACGCCCTTTTTGGCCAACCAAGCAACCTGGAAAGGCCAATCAGCGCTCCAAAGAAGTCTCGCTTCCCAGCGGGCAAAAGGGCCATGCGGAAAAAAGTGTCCAAACCAGAAATGCAGGACCGGCCATGGAGAAATGGGAGCCTTGCTACGCTGATGGGTGGGATGTAAATTGCCAACAGCCACTCTGGAGAAGTGTACGGTGTGTTCTGAAACATCTAAAAAACACAGCTTGGAGAGCATAGGGCACTTCCACTCATGGGCGTATAAATTGGGAAATCTAAAAATCAGCAAGACACAGGCACCCCAAAGTTTAGGGCTGCTCTGTTGACAAGAACCCCCACTTCATTACACCTTAAATATCCTAGGAAAGAGAAAAATGGATAAAGAAGTTGGGGTCCTCATGTACAATGGAATATCACTCAGCCATGAAATCCACGTCATAAGGCTAGTAGCAGCACGATGAGTGGATTTAGGTACGACGATTCTAAGTGAAATAAGTCACACAGAAAAGACACTTATCATAAGATATCACTTAGAGAGGGAATGTAAAAACCGCTACACTTGAACTGAATTGCAAAACAGAACAGAGTCACACGTTTAGGAAACACACTATGGCTGCTGAACGGGAAAGGTGAGGTGGGGTGATGCATAAAACAAGGGTTTCAAATTAGCTCCGATACCGTTCCATAAACCCAATATGTAAGAGACAAGACCTATTCCTTTTTCAGTGAACTGGACTCAACACCCCCTATTCACCGCACAAGAATATATCTGACTAGTTAGAATCTTCAAACCTATGTATTGATATCTCTCTGTAAGTGAGTCAAGGGGGTGTAAAGCGGCATAAACACAGCCGTGAAAAGCAGCTAAACCCCATTATAAAAATAAATTACTTTTCAAAACCCGTGAAACAAAGACAGTGAAAGAGAGAGACATTCTTACAAAATTCGTTCAGGGGCTGTGATGCAACCTGGATTGACCATATCTAGACCCACAGCTGATTGAGACATAAGGGTGGACACTCTTGGGGCTGAGAGGTTCGGTGAGGTTGGGTGAGCCAACGCAGACCCTTTCAAGTAATACTGCATGGTACCCATCCCATGGGTCCCAAATCTCCAGGTTCAAGGGCATCTTCCTACGTCGAAAACAGGCATGAGAAACCCAGAAGATGGTACACCGTGTGATCGGGAAAGGTTTCTAAAACGCACCTCATTTCTCATCTCCTTTGCTCGGGTTCGCCATTCCAGCCGATTTACTAGCCGTCTCCCTCCTTGGAGAATCAGCACCTTTAACCTCCTGTTCCGTACAGGTTACAATTTGTCCTGAGGATGAACGGGAAGAGGGGGAACCAATGAGAGACTAGCTCTAGGTGTTGGGACAGGCACAGGTCACTCTATTTTCCCATCAGGAAGAAGAATTAAGCACAAGCTCAGCCTGCCCCCCAGAACCAGAAGAGGGCCTGAAGCAATCCTGCGCTTTTGCGGCCAGCTCCCAAAAAAGCGAGTTGAAAAATGGAGCTCAGGGGCACTGCAATTCACAAACCTGCACAGTTTTAAATGATACCTCTCGTCCACAAATATACTAAGGGAAGGCAACGAAGAGGCTTTGAAAGCAAGGCAGAATTGCAGGAAACAGATTTCAGGAGGTAGATTCGAATCGCCTTGAAAGCACATGAAAAGCGGCAAAACGTGGACAATGATGCCCTTGGCCAAAAAGGGCGTATGCGTTTTTTCCTGAATATATTCAGGAAAAAACGCATACGCCCTTTTTGGCCAACCAAGCAACCTGGAAAGGCCAATCAGCGCTCCAAAGAAGTCTCGCTTCCCAGCGGGCAAAAGGGCCATGCGGAAAAAAGTGTCCAAACCAGAAATGCAGGACCGGCCATGGAGAAATGGGAGCCTTGCTACGCTGATGGGTGGGATGTAAATTGCCAACAGCCACTCTGGAGAAGTGTACGGTGTGTTCTGAAACATCTAAAAAACACAGCTTGGAGAGCATAGGGCACTTCCACTCATGGGCGTATAAATTGGGAAAACTAAAAATCAGCAAGACACAGGCACCCCAAAGTTTAGGGCTGCTCTGTTGACAAGAACCCCCACTTCATTACACCTTAAATATCCTAGGAAAGAGAAAAATGGATAAAGAAGTTGGGGTCCTCATGTACAATGGAATATCACTCAGCCATGAAATCAACGTCATAAGGCTAGTAGCAGCACGATGAGTGGATTTAGGTACGAAGATTCTAAGTGAAATAAGTCACACAGAAAAAGACACTTATCATAAGATATCACTTAGAGAGGGAATGTAAAAACCGCTACACTTGAACTGAATTGCAAAACAGAACAGAGTCACACGTTTAGGAAACACACGATGGCTGCTGAACGGGAAAGGTGAGGTGGGGTGATGCATAAAACAAGGGTTTCAAATTAGCTCCGATACCGTTCCATAAACCCAATATGTAAGAGACAAGACCTATTCCTTTTTCAGTGAACTGGACTCAACACCCCCTATTCACCGCACAAGAATATATCTGACTAGTTAGAATCTTCAAACCTATGTATTGATATCTCTCTGTAAGTGAGTCAAGGGGGTGTAAAGCGGCATAAACACAGCCGTGAAAAGCAGCTAAACCCCATTATAAAAATAAATTACTTTTCAAAACCCGTGAAACAAAGACAGTGAAAGAGAGAGAAATTCTTACAAAATTCGTTCAGGGGCTGTGATGCAACCTGGATTGACCATATCTAGACCCACAGCTGATTGAGACATAAGGGTGGACACTCTTGGGGCTGAGAGGTTCGGTGAGGTTGGGTGAGCCAACGCAGACCCTTTCAAGTAATACTGCATGGTACCCATCCCATGGGTCCCAAATCTCCAGGTTCAAGGGCATCTTCCTACGTCGAAAACAGGCATGAGAAACCCAGAAGATGGTACACCGTGTGATCGGGAAAGGTTTCTAAAACGCACCTCATTTCTCATCTCCTTTGCTCGGGTTCGCCATTCCAGCCGATTTACTAGCCGTCTCCCTCCTTGGAGAATCAGCACCTTTAACCTCCTGTTCCGTACAGGTTGCAATTTGTCCTGAGGATGAACGGGAAGAGGGGGAACCAATGAGAGACTAGCTCTAGGTGTTGGGACAGGCACAGGTCACTCTATTTTCCCATCAGGAAGAAGAATTAAGCACAAGCTCAGCCTGCCCCCCAGAACCAGAAGAGGGCCTGAAGCAATCCTGCGCTTTTGCGGCCAGCTCCCAAAAAAGCGAGTTGAAAAATGGAGCTCAGGGGCACTGCAATTCACAAACCTGCACAGTTTTAAATGATACCTCTCGTCCACAAATATACTAAGGGAAGGCAACGAAGAGGCTTTGAAAGCAAGGCAGAATTGCAGGAAACAGATTTCAGGAGGTAGATTCGAATCGCCTTGAAAGCACATGAAAAGCGGCAAAACGTGGACAATGATGCCCTTGGCCAAAAAGGGCGTATGCGTTTTTTCCTGAATATATTCAGGAAAAAACGCATACGCCCTTTTTGGCCAACCAAGCAACCTGGAAAGGCCAATCAGCGCTCCAAAGAAGTCTCGCTTCCCAGCGGGCAAAAGGGCCATGCGGAAAAAAGTGTCCAAACCAGAAATGCAGGACCGGCCATGGAGAAATGGGAGCCTTGCTACGCTGATGGGTGGGATGTAAATTGCCAACAGCCACTCTGGAGAAGTGTACGGTGTGTTCTGAAACATCTAAAAAACACAGCTTGGAGAGCATAGGGCACTTCCACTCATGGGCGTATAAATTGGGAAAACTAAAAATCAGCAAGACACAGGCACCCCAAAGTTTAGGGCTGCTCTGTTGACAAGAACCCCCACTTCATTACACCTTAAATATCCTAGGAAAGAGAAAAATGGATAAAGAAGTTGGGGTCCTCATGTACAATGGAATATCACTCAGCCATGAAATCAACGTCATAAGGCTAGTAGCAGCACGATGAGTGGATTTAGGTACGAAGATTCTAAGTGAAATAAGTCACACAGAAAAAGACACTTATCATAAGATATCACTTAGAGAGGGAATGTAAAAACCGCTACACTTGAACTGAATTGCAAAACAGAACAGAGTCACACGTTTAGGAAACACACGATGGCTGCTGAACGTGAAAGGTGAGGTGGGGTGATGCATAAAACAAGGGTTTCAAATTAGCTCCGATACCGTTCCATAAACCCAATATGTAAGAGACAAGACCTATTCCTTTTTCAGTGAACTGGACTCAACACCCCCTATTCACCGCACAAGAATATATCTGACTAGTAAGAATCTTCAAACCTATGTATTGATATCTCTCTGTAAGTGAGTGAAGGGGGTGTAAAGCGGCATAAACACAGCCGTGAAAAGCAGCTAAACCCCATTATAAAAATAAATTACTTTTCAAAACCCGTGAAACAAAGACAGTGAAAGAGAGAGAAATTCTTACAAAATTCGTTCAGGGGCTGTGATGCAACCTGGATTGACCATATCTAGACCCACAGCTGATTGAGACATAAGGGTGGACACTCTTGGGGCTGAGAGGTTCGGTGAGGTTGGGTGAGCCAACGCAGACCCTTTCAAGTAATACTGCATGGTACCCATCCCATGGGTCCCAAATCTCCAGGTTCAAGGGCATCTTCCTACGTCGAAAACAGGCATGAGAAACCCAGAAGATGGTACACCGTGTGATCGGGAAAGGTTTCTAAAACGCACCTCATTTCTCATCTCCTTTGCTCGGGTTCGCCATTCCAGCCGATTTACTAGCCGTCTCCCTCCTTGGAGAATCAGCACCTTTAACCTCCTGTTCCGTACAGGTTGCAATTTGTCCTGAGGATGAACGGGAAGAGGGGGAACCAATGAGAGACTAGCTCTAGGTGTTGGGACAGGCACAGGTCACTCTATTTTCCCATCAGGAAGAAGAATTAAGCACAAGCTCAGCCTGCCCCCCAGAACCAGAAGAGGGCCTGAAGCAATCCTGCGCTTTTGCGGCCAGCTCCCAAAAAAGCGAGTTGAAAAATGGAGCTCAGGGGCACTGCAATTCACAAACCTGCAGAGTTTTAAATGATACCTCTCGTCCACAAATATACTAAGGGAAGGCAACGAAGAGGCTTTGAAAGCAAGGCAGAATTGCAGGAAACAGATTTCAGGAGGTAGATTCGAATCGCCTTGAAAGCACATGAAAAGCGGCAAAACGTGGACAATGATGCCCTTGGCCAAAAAGGGCGTATGCGTTTTTTCCTGAATATATTCAGGAAAAAACGCATACGCCCTTTTTGGCCAACCAAGCAACCTGGAAAGGCCAATCAGCGCTCCAAAGAAGTCTCGCTTCCCAGCGGGCAAAAGGGCCATGCGGAAAAAAGTGTCCAAACCAGAAATGCAGGACCGGCCATGGAGAAATGGGAGCCTTGCTACGCTGATGGGTGGGATGTAAATTGCCAACAGCCACTCTGGAGAAGTGTACGGTGTGTTCTGAAACATCTAAAAAACACAGCTTGGAGAGCATAGGGCACTTCCACTCATGGGCGTATAAATTGGGAAAACTAAAAATCAGCAAGACACAGGCACCCCAAAGTTTAGGGCTGCTCTGTTGACAAGAACCCCCACTTCATTACACCTTAAATATCCTAGGAAAGAGAAAAATGGATAAAGAAGTTGGGGCCCTCATGTACAATGGAATATCACTCAGCCATGAAATCAACGTCATAAGGCTAGTAGCAGCACGATGAGTGGATTTAGGTACGAAGATTCTAAGTGAAATAAGTCACACAGAAAAAGACACTTATCATAAGATATCACTTAGAGAGGGAATGTAAAAACCGCTACACTTGAACTGAATTGCAAAACAGAACAGAGTCACACGTTTAGGAAACACACTATGGCTGCTGAACGGGAAAGGTGAGGTGGGGTGATGCATAAAACAAGGGTTTCAAATTAGCTCCGATACCGTTCCATAAACCCAATATGTAAGAGACAAGACCTATTCCTTTTTCAGTGAACTGGACTCAACACCCCCTATTCACCGCACAAGAATATATCTGACTAGTAAGAATCTTCAAACCTATATATTGATATCTCTCCGTAAGTGAGTCAAGGGGGTGTAAAGCGGCATAAACACAGCCGTGAAAAGCAGCTAAACCCCAATATAAAAATAAATTACTTTTCAAAACCCGTGAAACAAAGACAGTGAAAGAGAGAGAAATTCTTACAAAATTCATTCAGGGGCTGTGATGCAACCTGGATTGACCATATCTAGACCCACAGCTGATTGAGACATAAGGGTGGACACTCTTGGAGCTGAGAGGTTCGGTGAGGTTGGGTGAGCCAACGCAGACCCTTTCAAGTAATACTGCATGGTACCCATCCCATGGGTCCCAAATCTCCAGGTTCAAGGGCATCTTCCTACGTCGAAAACAGGCATGAGAAACCCAGAAGATGGTACACCGTGTGATCGGGAAAGGTTTCTAAAACGCACCTCATTTCTCATCTCCTTTGCTCGGGTTCGCCATTCCAGCCGATTTACTAGCCATCTCCCTCCTTGGAGAATCAGCACCTTTAACCTCCTGTTCCGTACAGGTTGCAATTTGTCCTGAGGATGAACGGGAAGAGGGGGAACCAATGAGAGACTAGCTCTAGGTGTTGGGACAGGCACAGGTCACTCTATTTTCCCATCAGGAAGAAGAATTAAGCACAAGCTCAGCCTGCCCCCCAGAACCAGAAGAGGGCCTGAAGCAATCCTGCGCTTTTGCGGCCAGCTCCCAAAAAAGCGAGTTGAAAAATGGAGCTCAGGGGCACTGCAATTCACAAACCTGCACAGTTTTAAATGATACCTCTCGTCCACAAATATACTAAGGGAAGGCAACGAAGAGGCTTTGAAAGCAAGGCAGAATTGCAGGAAACAGATTTCAGGAGGTAGATTCGAATCGCCTTGAAAGCGCATGAAAAGCGGCAAAACGTGGACAATGATGCCCTTGGCCAAAAAGGGCGTATGCGTTTTTTCCTGAATATATTCAGGAAAAAACGCATACGCCCTTTTTGGCCAACCAAGCAACCTGGAAAGGCCAATCAGCGCTCCAAAGAAGTCTCGCTTCCCAGCGGGCAAAAGGGCCATGCGGAAAAAAGTGTCCAAACCAGAAATGCAGGACCGGCCATGGAGAAATGGGAGCCTTGCTACGCTGATGGGTGGGATGTAAATTGCCAACAGCCACTCTGGAGAAGTGTACGGTGTGTTCTGAAACATCTAAAAAACACAGCTTGGAGAGCATAGGGCACTTCCACTCATGGGCGTATAAATTGGGAAATCTAAAAATCAGCAAGACACAGGCACCCCAAAGTTTAGGGCTGCTCTGTTGACAAGAACCCCCACTTCATTACACCTTAAATATCCTAGGAAAGAGAAAAATGGATAAAGAAGTTGGGGTCCTCATGTACAATGGAATATCACTCAGCCATGAAATCCACGTCATAAGGCTAGTAGCAGCACGATGAGTGGATTTAGGTAAGACGATTCTAAGTGAAATAAGTCACACAGAAAAGACACTTATCATAAGATATCACTTAGAGAGGGAATGTAAAAACCGCTACACTTGAACTGAATTGCAAAACAGAACAGAGTCACACGTTTAGGAAACACACGATGGCTGCTGAACGGGAAAGGTGAGGTGGGGTGATGCATAAAACAAGGGTTTCAAATTAGCTCCGATACCGTTCCATAAACCCAATATGTAAGAGACAAGACCTATTCCTTTTTCAGTGAACTGGACTCAACACCCCCTATTCACCACACAAGAATATATCTGACTAGTTAGAATCTTCAAACCTATGTATTGATATCTCTCTGTAAGTGAGTCAAGGGGGTGTAAAGCGGCATAAACACAGCCGTGAAAAGCAGCTAAACCCCATTATAAAAATAAATTACTTTTCAAAACCCGTGAAACAAAGACAGTGAAAGAGAGAGAAATTCTTACAAAATTCGTTCAGGGGCTGTGATGCAACCTGGATTGACCATATCTAGACCCACAGCTGATTGAGACATAAGGGTGGACACTCTTGGGGCTGAGAGGTTCGGTGAGGTTGGGTGAGCCAACGCAGACCCTTTCAAGTAATACTGCATGGTACCCATCCCATGGGTCCCAAATCTCCAGGTTCAAGGGCATCTTCCTACGTCGAAAACAGGCATGAGAAACCCAGAAGATGGTACACCGTGTGATCGGGAAAGGTTTCTAAAACGCACCTCATTTCTCATCTCCTTTGCTCGGGTTCGCCATTCCAGCCGATTTACTAGCCGTCTCCCTCCTTGGAGAATCAGCACCTTTAACCTCCTGTTCCGTACAGGTTGCAATTTGTCCTGAGGATGAACGGGAAGAGGGGGAACCAATGAGAGACTAGCTCTAGGTGTTGGGACAGGCACAGGTCACTCTATTTTCCCATCAGGAAGAAGAATTAAGCACAAGCTCAGCCTGCCCCCCAGAACCAGAAGAGGGCCTGAAGCAATCCTGCGCTTTTGCGGCCAGCTCCCAAAAAAGCGAGTTGAAAAATGGAGCTCAGGGGCACTGCAATTCACAAACCTGCAGAGTTTTAAATGATACCTCTCGTCCACAAATATACTAAGGGAAGGCAACGAAGAGGCTTTGAAAGCAAGGCAGAATTGCAGGAAACAGATTTCAGGAGGTAGATTCGAATCGCCTTGAAAGCACATGAAAAGCGGCAAAACGTGGACAATGATGCCCTTGGCCAAAAAGGGCGTATGCGTTTTTTCCTGAATATATTCAGGAAAAAACGCATACGCCCTTTTTGGCCAACCAAGCAACCTGGAAAGGCCAATCAGCGCTCCAAAGAAGTCTCGCTTCCCAGCGGGCAAAAGGGCCATGCGGACAAAAGTGTCCAAACCAGAAATGCAGGACCGGCCATGGAGAAATGGGAGCCTTGCTACGCTGATGGGTGGGATGTAAATTGCCAACAGCCACTCTGGAGAAGTGTACGGTGTGTTCTGAAACATCTAAAAAACACAGCTTGGAGAGCATAGGGCACTTCCACTCATGGGCGTATAAATTGGGAAAACTAAAAATCAGCAAGACACAGGCACCCCAAAGTTTAGGGCTGCTCTGTTGACAAGAACCCCCACTTCATTACACCTTAAATATCCTAGGAAAGAGAAAAATGGATAAAGAAGTTGGGGTCCTCATGTACAATGGAATATCACTCAGCCATGAAATCCACGTCATAAGGCTAGTAGCAGCACGATGAGTGGATTTAGGTACGAAGATTCTAAGTGAAATAAGTCACACAGAAAAAGACACTTATCATAAGATATCACTTAGAGAGGGAATGTAAAAACCGCTACACTTGAACTGAATTGCAAAACAGAACAGAGTCACACGTTTAGGAAACACACTATGGCTGCTGAACGGGAAAGGTGAGGTGGGGTGATGCATAAAACAAGGGTTTCAAATTAGCTCCGATACCGTTCCATAAACCCAATATGTAAGAGACAAGACCTATTCCTTTTTCAGTGAACTGGACTCAACACCCCCTATTCACCGCACAAGAATATATCTGACTAGTAAGAATCTTCAAACCTATGTATTGATATCTCTCTGTAAGTGAGTCAAGGGGGTGTAAAGCGGCATAAACACAGCCGTGAAAAGCAGCTAAACCCCAATATAAAAATAAATTACTTTTCAAAACCCGTGAAACAAAGACAGTGAAAGAGAGAGAAATTCTTACAAAATTCGTTCAGGGGCTGTGATGCAACCTGGATTGACCATATCTAGACCCACAGCTGATTGAGACATAAGGGTGGACACTCTTGGGGCTGAGAGGTTCGGTGAGGTTGGGTGAGCCAACGCAGACCCTTTCAAGTAATACTGCATGGTACCCATCCCATGGGTCCCAAATCTCCAGGTTCAAGGGCATCTTCCTACGTCGAAAACAGGTATGAGAAACCCAGAAGATGGTACACCGTGTGATCGGGAAAGGTTTCTAAAACGCACCTCATTTCTCATCTCCTTTGCTCGGGTTCGCCATTCCAGCCGATTTACTAGCCATCTCCCTCCTTGGAGAATCAGCACCTTTAACCTCCTGTTCCGTACAGGTTGCAATTTGTCCTGAGGATGAACGGGAAGAGGGGGAACCAATGAGAGACTAGCTCTAGGTGTTGGGACAGGCACAGGTCACTCTATTTTCCCATCAGGAAGAAGAATTAAGCACAAGCTCAGCCTGCCCCCCAGAACCAGAAGAGGGCCTGAAGCAATCCTGCGCTTTTGCGGCCAGCTCCCAAAAAAGCGAGTTGAAAAATGGAGCTCAGGGGCACTGCAATTCACAAACCTGCACAGTTTTAAATGATACCTCTCGTCCACAAATATACTAAGGGAAGGCAACGAAGAGGCTTTGAAAGCAAGGCAGAATTGCAGGAAACAGATTTCAGGAGGTAGATTCGAATCGCCTTGAAAGCACATGAAAAGCGGCAAAACGTGGACAATGATGCCCTTGGCCAAAAAGGGCGTATGCGCTTTTTCCTGAATATATTCAGGAAAAAACGCATACGCCCTTTTTGGCCAACCAAGCAACCTGGAAAGGCCAATCAGCGCTCCAAAGAAGTCTCGCTTCCCAGCGGGCAAAAGGGCCATGCGGAAAAAAGTGTCCAAACCAGAAATGCAGGACCGGCCATGGAGAAATGGGAGCCTTGCTACGCTGATGGGTGGGATGTAAATTGCCAACAGCCACTCTGGAGAAGTGTACGGTGTGTTCTGAAACATCTAAAAAACACAGCTTGGAGAGCATAGGGCACTTCCACTCATGGGCGTATAAATTGGGAAAACTAAAAATCAGCAAGACACAGGCACCCCAAAGTTTAGGGCTGCTCTGTTGACAAGAACCCCCACTTCATTACACCTTAAATATCCTAGGAAAGAGAAAAATGGATAAAGAAGTTGTGGTCCTCATGTACAATGGAATATCACTCAGCCATGAAATCAACGTCATAAGGCTAGTAGCAGCACGATGAGTGGATTTAGGTACGAAGATTCTAAGTGAAATAAGTCACACAGAAAAAGACACTTATCATAAGATATCACTTAGAGAGGGAATGTAAAAACCGCTACACTTGAACTGAATTGCAAAACAGAACAGAGTCACACGTTTAGGAAACACACTATGGCTGCTGAACGGGAAAGGTGAGGTGGGGTGATGCATAAAACAAGGGTTTCAAATTAGCTCCGATACCGTTCCATAAACCCAATATGTAAGAGACAAGACCTATTCCTTTTTCAGTGAACTGGACTCAACACCCCCTATTCACCACACAAGAATATATCTGACTAGTAAGAATCTTCAAACCTATGTATTGATATCTCTCCGTAAGTGAGTCAAGGGGGTGTAAAGCGGCATAAACACAGCCGTGAAAAGCAGCTAAACCCCATTATAAAAATAAATTACTTTTCAAAACCCGTGAAACAAAGACAGTGAAAGAGAGAGAAATTCTTACAAAATTCGTTCAGGGGCTGTGATGCAACCTGGATTGACCATATCTAGACCCACAGCTGATTGAGACATAAGGGTGGACACTCTTGGGGCTGAGAGGTTCGGTGAGGTTGGGTGAGCCAACGCAGACCCTTTCAAGTAATACTGCATGGTACCCATCCCATGGGTCCCAAATCTCCAGGTTCAAGGGCATCTTCCTACGTCGAAAACAGGCATGAGAAACCCAGAAGATGGTACACCGTGTGATCGGGAAAGGTTTCTAAAACGCACCTCATTTCTCATCTCCTTTGCTCGGGTTCGCCATTCCAGCCGATTTACTAGCCGTCTCCCTCCTTGGAGAATCAGCACCTTTAACCTCCTGTTCCGTACAGGTTGCAATTTGTCCTGAGGATGAACGGGAAGAGGGGGAACCAATGAGAGACTAGCTCTAGGTGTTGGGACAGGCACAGGTCACTCTATTTTCCCATCAGGAAGAAGAATTAAGCACAAGCTCAGCCTGCCCCCCAGAACCAGAAGAGGGCCTGAAGCAATCCTGCGCTTTTGCGGCCAGCTCCCAAAAAAGCGAGTTGAAAAATGGAGCTCAGGGGCACTGCAATTCACAAACCTGCACAGTTTTAAATGATACCTCTCGTCCACAAATATACTAAGGGAAGGCAACGAAGAGGCTTTGAAAGCAAGGCAGAATTGCAGGAAACAGATTTCAGGAGGTAGATTCGAATCGCCTTGAAAGCACATGAAAAGCGGCAAAACGTGGACAATGATGCCCTTGGCCAAAAAGGGCGTATGCGTTTTTTCCTGAATATATTCAGGAAAAAACGCATACGCCCTTTTTGGCCAACCAAGCAACCTGGAAAGGCCAATCAGCGCTCCAAAGAAGTCTCGCTTCCCAGCGGGCAAAAGGGCCATGCGGAAAAAAGTGTCCAAACCAGAAATGCAGGACCGGCCATGGAGAAATGGGAGCCTTGCTACGCTGATGGGTGGGATGTAAATTGCCAACAGCCACTCTGGAGAAGTGTACGGTGTGTTCTGAAACATCTAAAAAACACAGCTTGGAGAGCATAGGGCACTTCCACTCATGGGCGTATAAATTGGGAAAACTAAAAATCAGCAAGACACAGGCACCCCAAAGTTTAGGGCTGCTCTGTTGACAAGAACCCCCACTTCATTACACCTTAAATATCCTAGGAAAGAGAAAAATGGATAAAGAAGTTGGGGTCCTCATGTACAATGGAATATCACTCAGCCATGAAATCAACGTCATAAGGCTAGTAGCAGCACGATGAGTGGATTTAGGTACGAAGATTCTAAGTGAAATAAGTCACACAGAAAAAGACACTTATCATAAGATATCACTTAGAGAGGGAATGTAAAAACCGCTACACTTGAACTGAATTGAAAAACAGAACAGAGTCACACGTTTAGGAAACACACTATGGCTGCTGAACGGGAAAGGTGAGGTGGGGTGATGCATAAAACAAGGGTTTCAAATTAGCTCCGATACCGTTCCATAAACCCAATATGTAAGAGACAAGACCTATTCCTTTTTCAGTGAACTGGACTCAACACCCCCTATTCACCGCACAAGAATATATCTGACTAGTAAGAATCTTCAAACCTATATATTGATATCTCTCCGTAAGTGAGTCAAGGGGGTGTAAAGCGGCATAAACACAGCCGTGAAAAGCAGCTAAACCCCAATATAAAAATAAATTACTTTTCAAAACCCGTGAAACAAAGACAGTGAAAGAGAGAGAAATTCTTACAAAATTCGTTCAGGGGCTGTGATGCAACCTGGATTGACCATATCTAGACCCACAGCTGATTGAGACATAAGGGTGGACACTCTTGGGGCTGAGAGGTTCGGTGAGGTTGGGTGAGCCAACGCAGACCCTTTCAAGTAATACTGCATGGTACCCATCCCATGGGTCCCAAATCTCCAGGTTCAAGGGCATCTTCCTACGTCGAAAACAGGCATGAGAAACCCAGAAGATGGTACACCGTGTGATCGGGAAAGGTTTCTAAAACGCACCTCATTTCTCATCTCCTTTGCTCAGGTTCGCCATTCCAGCCGATTTACTAGCCATCTCCCTCCTTGGAGAATCAGCACCTTTAACCTCCTGTTCCGTACAGGTTGCAATTTGTCCTGAGGATGAACGGGAAGAGGGGGAACCAATGAGAGACTAGCTCTAGGTGTTGGGACAGGCACAGGTCACTCTATTTTCCCATCAGGAAGAAGAATTAAGCACAAGCTCAGCCTGCCCCCCAGAACCAGAAGAGGGCCTGAAGCAATCCTGCGCTTTTGCGGCCAGCTCCCAAAAAAGCGAGTTGAAAAATGGAGCTCAGGGACACTGCAATTCACAAACCTGCAGAGTTTTAAATGATACCTCTCGTCCACAAATATATTAAGGGAAGGCAACGAAGAGGCTTTGAAAGCAAGGCAGAATTGCAGGAAACAGATTTCAGGAGGTAGATTCGAATCGCCTTGAAAGCACATGAAAAGCGGCAAAACGTGGACAATGATGCCCTTGGCCAAAAAGGGCGTATGCGTTTTTTCCTGAATATATTCAGGAAAAAACGCATACGCCCTTTTTGGCCAACAAAGCAACCTGGAAAGGCCAATCAGCGCTCCAAAGAAGTCTCGCTTCCCAGTGGGCAAAAGGGCCATGCGGAAAAAAGTGTCCAAACCAGAAATGCAGGACCGGCCATGGAGAAATGGGAGCCTTGCTACGCTGATGGGTGGGATGTAAATTGCCAACAGCCACTCTGGAGAAGTGTACGGTGTGTTCTGAAACATCTAAAAAACACAGCTTGGAGAGCATAGGGCACTTCCACTCATGGGCGTATAAATTGGGAAAACTAAAAATCAGCAAGACACAGGCACCCCAAAGTTTAGGGCTGCTCTGTGGACAAGAACCCCCACTTCATTACACCTTAAATATCCTAGGAAAGAGAAAAATGGATAAAGAAGTGGTGGTCCTCATGTACAATGGAATATCACTCAGCCATGAAATCCACGTCATAAGGCTAGTAGCAGCACGATGAGTGGATTTAGGTAGGACGATTCTAAGTGAAATAAGTCACACAGAAAAGACACTTATCATAAGATATCACTTAGAGGCGGAATGTAAAAACCGCTACACTTGAACTGAATTGCAAAACAGAACAGAGTCACACGTTTAGGAAACACACTATGGCTGCTGAACGGGAAAGGTGAGGTGGGGTGATGCATAAAACAAGGGTTTCAAATTAGCTCCGATACCGTTCCATAAACCCAATATGTAAGAGACAAGACCTATTCCTTTTTCAGTGAACTGGACTCAACACCCCCTATTCACCGCACAAGAATATATCTGACTAGTAAGAATCTTCAAACCTATGTATTGATATCTCTCCGTTAATGAGTCAAGGGGGTGTAAAGCGGCATAAACACAGCCGTGAAAAGCAGCTAAACCCCAATATAAAAATAAATTACTTTTCAATACCCGTGAAACAAAGACAGTGAAAGAGAGAGAAATTCTTACAAAATTCGTTCAGGGGCTGTGATGCAACCTGGATTGACCATATCTAGACCCACAGCTGATTGAGACATAAGGGTGGACACTCTTGGGGCTGAGACGTTCGGTGAGGTTGGGTGAGCCAACGCAGACCCTTTCAAGTAATACTGCATGGTACCCATCCCATGGGTCCCAAATCTCCAGGTTCAAGGGCATCTTCCTACGTCGAAAACAGGCATGAGAAACCCAGAAGATGGTACACCGTGTGATCGGGAAAGGTTTCTAAAACGCACCTCATTTCTCATCTCCTTTGCTCGGGTTCGCCATTCCAGCCGATTTACTAGCCGTCTCCCTTCTTGGAGAATCAGCACCTTTATCCTCCTGTTCCGTACAGGTTGCAATTTGTCCTGAGGATGAACGGGAAGAGGGGGAACCAATGAGAGACTAGCTCTAGGTGTTGGGACAGGCACAGGTCACTCTATTTTGCCATCAGGAAGAAGAATTAAGCACAAGCTCAGCCTGCCTCCCAGAACCAGAAGAGGGCCTGAAGCAATCCTGCGCTTTTGCGGCCAGCTCCCAAAAAAGCAAGTTAAAAAATGGAGCTCAGGGGCACTGCAATTCACAAACCTGCAGAGTTTTAAATGATACCTCTCGTCCACAAATATATTAAGGGAAGGCAACGAAGAGGCTTTGAAAGCAAGGCAGAATTGCAGGAAACAGATTTCAGGAGGTAGATTCGAATCGCCTTGAAAGCACATGAAAAGCGGCAAAACGTGGACAATGATGCCCTTGGCCAAAAAGGGCGTATGCGTTTTTTCCTGAATATATTCAGGAAAAAACGCATACGCCCTTTTTGGCCAACCAAGCAACCTGGAAAGGCCAATCAGCGCTCCAAAGAAGTCTCGCTTCCCAGCGGGCAAAAGGGCCATGCGGAAAAAAGTGTCCAAACCAGAAATGCAGGACCGGCCATGGAGAAATGGGTGCCTTGCTACGCTGACGGGTGGGATGTAAATTGCCAACAGCCACTCTGGAGAAGTGTACGGTGTGTTCTGAAACATCTAAAAAACACAGCTTGGAGAGCATAGGGCACTTCCACTCATGGGCGTATAAATTGGGAAAACTAAAAATCAGCAAGACACAGGCACCCCAAAGTTTAGGGCTGCTCTGTTGACAAGAACCCCCACTTCATTACACCTTAAATATCCTAGGAAAGAGAAAAATGGATAAAGAAGTGGTGGTCCTCATGTACAATGGAATATCACTCAGCCATGAAATCCACGTCATAAGGCTAGTAGCAGCACGATGAGTGGATTTAGGTACGACGATTCTAAGTGAAATAAGTCACACAGAAAAGACACTTATCATAAGATATCACTTAGAGAGGGAATGTAAAAACCGCTACACTTGAACTGAATTGCAAAACAGAACAGAGTCACACGTTTAGGAAACACACTATGGCTGCTGAACGGGAAAGGTGAGGTGGGGTGATGCATAAAACAAGGGTTTCAAATTAGCTCCGATACCGTTCCATAAACCCAATATGTAAGAGACAAGACCTATTCCTTTTTCAGTGAACTGGACTCAACACCCCCTATTCACCGCACAAGAATATATCTGACTAGTAAGAATCTTCAAACCTATGTATTGATATCTCTCCGTAAGTGAGTCAAGGGGGTGTAAAGCGGCATAAACACAGCCGTGAAAAGCAGCTAAACCCCAATATAAAAATAAATTACTTTTCAAAACCCGTGAAACAAAGACAGTGAAAGAGAGAGAAATTCTTACAAAATTCGTTCAGCGGCTGTGATGCAACCTGGATTGACCATATCTAGACCCACAGCTAATTGAGACATAAGGGTGGACACTCTTGGGGCTGAGAGGTTCGGTGAGGTTGGGTGAGCCAACGCAGACCCTTTCAAGTAATACTGCATGGTACCCATCCCATGGGTCCCAAATCTCCAGGTTCAAGGGCATCTTCCTACGTCGAAAACAGGCATGAGAAACCCAGAAGATGGTACACCGTGTGATCGGGAAAGGTTTCTAAAACGCACCTCATTTCTCATCTCCTTTGCTCGGGTTCGCCATTCCAGCCGATTTACTAGCCATCTCCCTCCTTGGAGAATCAGCACCTTTAACCTCCTGTTCCGTACAGGTTGCAATTTGTCCTGAGGATGAACGGGAAGAGGGGGAACCAATGAGAGACTAGCTCTAGGTGTTGGGACAGGCACAGGTCACTCTATTTTCCCATCAGGAAGAAGAATTAAGCACAAGCTCAGCCTGCCCCCCAGAACCAGAAGAGGGCCTGAAGCAATCCTGCGCTTTTGCGGCCAGCTCCCAAAAAAGCGAGTTGAAAAATGGAGCTCAGGGGCACTGCAATTCACAAACCTGCAGAGTTTTAAATGATACCTCTCGTCCACAAATATATTAAGGGAAGGCAACGAAGAGGCTTTGAAAGCAAGGCAGAATTGCAGGAAACAGATTTCAGGAGGTAGATTCGAATCGCCTTGAAAGCACATGAAAAGCGGCAAAACGTGGACAATGATGCCCTTGGCCAAAAAGGGCGTATGCGTTTTTTCCTGAATATATTCAGAAAAAAACGCATACGCCCTTTTTGGCCAACCAAGCAACCTGGAAAGGCCAATCAGCGCTCCAAAGTAGTCTCGCTTCCCAGCGGGCAAAAGGGCCATGCGGAAAAAAGTGTCCAAACCAGAAATGCAGGACCGGCCATGGAGAAATGGGAGCATTGCTACGCTGATGGGTGGGATGTAAATTGCCAACAGCCACTCTGGAGAAGTGTACGGTGTGTTCTGAAACATCTAAAAAACACAGCTTGGAGAGCATAGGGCACTTCCACTCATGGGCGTATAAATTGGGAAAACTAAAAATCAGCAAGACACAGGCACCCCAAAGTTTAGGGCTGCTCTGTTGACAAGAACCCCCACTTCATTACACCTTAAATATCCTAGGAAAGAGAAAAATGGATAAAGAAGTTGGGGTCCTCATGTACAATGGAATATCACTCAGCCATGAAATCCACGTCATAAGGCTAGTAGCAGCACGATGAGTGGATTTAGGTACGACGATTCTAAGTGAAATAAGTCACACAGAAAAGACACTTATCATAAGATATCACTTAGAGAGGGAATGTAAAAACCGCTACACTTGAACTGAATTGCAAAACAGAACAGAGTCACACGTTTAGGAAACACACTATGGCTGCTGAACGGGAAAGGTGAGGTGGGGTGATGCATAAAACAAGTGTTTCAAATTAGCTCCGATACCGTTCCATAAACCCAATATGTAAGAGACAAGACCTATTCCTTTTTCAGTGAACTGGACTCAACACCCCCTATTCACCGCACAAGAATATATCTGACTAGTAAGAATCTTCAAACCTATGTATTGATATCTCTCCGTAAGTGAGTCAAGGGGGTGTAAAGCGGCATAAACACAGCCGTGAAAATCAGCTAAACCCCATTATAAAAATAAATTACTTTTCAAAACCCGTGAAACAAAGACAGTGAAAGAGAGAGAAATTCTTACAAAATTCGTTCAGGGGCTGTGATGCAACCTGGATTGACCATATCTAGACCCACAGCTGATTGAGACATAAGGGTGGACACTCTTGGGGCTGAGAGGTTCGGTGAGGTTGGGTGAGCCAACGCAGACCCTTTCAAGTAATACTGCATCTTACCCATCCCATGGGTCCCAAATCTCCAGGTTCAAGGGCATCTTCCTACGTCGAAAACAGGCATGAGAAACCCAGAAGATGGTACACCGTGTGATCGGGAAAGGTTTCTAAAACGCACCTCATTTCTCATCTCCTTTGCTCGGGTTCGCCATTCCAGCCGATTTACTAGCCATCTCCCTCCTTGGAGAATCAGCACCTTTAACCTCCTGTTCCGTACAGGTTGCAATTTGTCCTGAGGATGAAGGGGAAGAGGGGGAACCAATGAGAGACTAGCTCTAGGTGTTGGGACAGGCACAGGTCACTCTATTTTCCCATCAGGAAGAAGAATTAAGCACAAGCTCAGCCTGCCCCCCAGAACCAGACGAGGGCCTGAAGCAATCCTGCGCTTTGGCGGCCATCTCCCAAAAAAGCAAGTTGAAAAATGGAGCTCAGGGGCACTGCAATTCACAAACCTGCAGAGTTTTAAATGATACCTCTCGTCCACAAATATATTAAGGGAAGGCAACGAAGAGGCTTTGAAAGCAAGGCAGAATTGCAGGAAACAGATTTCAGGAGGTAGATTCGAATCGCCTTGAAAGCACATGAAAAGCGGCAAAACGTGGACAATGATGCCCTTGGCCAAAAAGGGCGTATGCGTTTTTTCCTGAATATATTCAGGAAAAAACGCATACGCCCTTTTTGGCCAACCAAGCAACCTGGAAAGGCCAATCAGCGCTCCAAAGAAGTCTCGCTTCCCAGCGGGCAAAAGGGCCATGCGGAAAAAAGTGTCCAAACCAGAAATGCAGGACCGGCCATGGAGAAATGGGAGCCTTGCTACGCTGATGGGTGGGATGTAAATTGCCAACAGCCACTCTGGAGAAGTGTACGGTGTGTTCTGAAACATCTAAAAAACACAGCTTGGAGAGCATAGGGCACTTCCACTCATGGGCGTATAAATTGGGAAAACTAAAAATCAGCAAGACACAGGCACCCCAAAGTTTAGGGCTGCTCTGTGGACAAGAACCCCCACTTCATTACACCTTAAATATCCTAGGAAAGAGAAAAATGGATAAAGAAGTGGTGGTCCTCATGTACAATGGAATATCACTCAGCCATGAAATCCACGTCATAAGGCTAGTAGCAGCAGGATGAGTGGATTTAGGTACGACGATTCTAAGTGAAATAAGTCACACAGAAAAGACACTTATCATAAGATATCACTTAGAGGCGGAATGTAAAAACCGCTACACTTGAACTGAATTGCAAAATAGAACAGAGTCACACGTTTAGGAAACACACTATGGCTGCTGAACGGGAAAAGTGAGGTGGGGTGATGCATAAAACAAGGGTTTCAAATTAGCTCCGATACCGTTCCATAAACCCAATATGTAAGAGACAAGACCTATTCCTTTTTCAGTGAACTGGACTCAACACCCCCTATTCACCGCACAAGAATATATCTGACTAGTAAGAATCTTCAAACCTATGTTTTGATATCTCTCCGTAAGTGAGTCAAGGGGGTGTAAAGCGGCATGAACACAGCCGTGAAAAGCAGCTAAACCCCAATATAAAAATAAATTACTTTTCAAAACCCGTGAAACAAAGACAGTGAAAGAGAGAGAAATTCTTACAAAATTCGTTCAGGGGCTGTGATGCAACCTGGATTGACCATATCTAGACCCACAGCTGATTGAGACATAAGGGTGGACACTCTTGGGGCTGAGAGGTTCGGTGAGGTTGGGTGAGCCAACGCAGACCCTTTCAAGTAATACTGCATGGTACCCATCCCATGGGTCCCAAATCTCCAGGTTCAAGGGCATCTTCCTACGTCGAAAACAGGCATGAGAAACCCAGAAGATGGTACACCGTGTGATCGGGAAAGGTTTCTAAAACGCACCTCATTTCTCATCTCCTTTGCTCAGGTTCGCCATTCCAGCCGATTTACTAGCCGTCTCCCTCCTTGGAGAATCAGCACCTTTATCCTCCTGTTCCGTACAGGTTGCAATTTGTCCTGAGGATGAACGGGAAGAGGGGGAACCAATGAGAGACTAGCTCTAGGTGTTGGGACAGGCACAGGTCACTCTATTTTGCCATCAGGAAGAAGAATTAAGCACAAGCTCAGCCTGCCTCCCAGAACCAGAAGAGGGCCTGAAGCAATCCTGCGCTTTTGCGGCCAGCTCCCAAAAAAGCAAGTTAAAAAATGGAGCTCAGGGGCACTGCAATTCACAAACCTGCAGAGTTTTAAATGATACCTCTCGTCCACAAATATATTAAGGGAAGGCAACGAAGAGGCTTTGAAAGCAAGGCAGAATTGCAGGAAACAGATTTCAGGAGGTAGATTCGAATCGCCTTGAAAGCACATGAAAAGCGGCAAAACGTGGACAATGATGCCCTTGGCCAAAAAGGGCGTATGCGTTTTTTCCTGAATATATTCAGGAAAAAACGCATACGCCCTTTTTGGCCAACCAAGCAACCTGGAAAGGCCAATCAGCGCTCCAAAGAAGTCTCGCTTCCCAGCGGGCAAAAGGGCCATGCGGAAAAAAGTGTCCAAACCAGAAATGCAGGACCCGCCATGGAGAAATGGGTGCCTTGCTACGCTGACGGGTGGGATGTAAATTGCCAACAGCCACTCTGGAGAAGTGTACGGTGTGTTCTGAAACATCTAAAAAACACAGCTTGGAGAGCATAGGGCACTTCCACTCATGGGCGTATAAATTGGGAAAACTAAAAATCAGCAAGACACAGGCACCCCAAAGTTTAGGGCTGCTCTGTTGACAAGAACCCCCACTTCATTACACCTTAAATATCCTAGGAAAGAGAAAAATGGATAAAGAAGTGGTGGTCCTCATGTACAATGGAATATCACTCAGCCATGAAATCCACGTCATAAGGCTAGTAGCAGCACGATGAGTGGATTTAGGTACGACGATTGTAAGTGAAATAAGTCACACAGAAAAGACACTTATCATAAGATATCACTTAGAGAGGGAATGTAAAAACCGCTACACTTGAACTGAATTGCAAAACAGAACAGAGTCACACGTTTAGGAAACACACTATGGCTGCTGAACGGGAAAGGTGAGGTGGGGTGATGCATAAAACAAGGGTTTCAAATTAGCTCCGATACCGTTCCATAAACCCAATATGTAAGAGACAAGACCTATTCCTTTTTCAGTGAACTGGACTCAACACCCCCTATTCACCGCACAAGAATATATCTGACTAGTAAGAATCTTCAAACCTATGTATTGATATCTCTCCGTAAGTGAGTCAAGGGGGTGTAAAGCGGCATAAACACAGCCGTGAAAAGCAGCTAAACCCCATTATAAAAATAAATTACTTTTCAAAACCCGTGAAACAAAGACAGTGAAAGAGAGAGAAATTCTTACAAAATTCGTTCAGCGGCTGTGATGCAACCTGGATTGACCATATCTAGACCCACAGCTGATTGAGACATAAGGGTGGACACTCTTGGGGCTGAGAGGTTCGGTGAGGTTGGGTGAGCCAACGCAGACCCTTTCAAGTAATACTGCATGGTACCCATCCCATGGGTCCCAAATCTCCAGGTTCAAGGGCATCTTCCTACGTCGAAAACAGGCATGAGAAACCCAGAAGATGGTACACCGTGTGATCGGGAAAGGTTTCTAAAACGCACCTCATTTCTCATCTCCTTTGCTCGGGTTCGCCATTCCAGCCGATTTACTAGCCATCTCCCTCCTTGGAGAATCAGCACCTTTAACCTCCTGTTCCGTACAGGTTGCAATTTGTCCTGAGGATGAACGGGAAGAGGGGGAAGCAATGAGAGACTAGCTCTAGGTGTTGGGACAGGCACAGGTCACTCTATTTTCCCATCAGGAAGAAGAATTAAGCACAAGCTCAGCCTGCCCCCCAGAACCAGAAGAGGGCCTGAAGCAATCCTGCGCTTTTGCGGCCAGCTCCCAAAAAAGCGAGTTGAAAAATGGAGCTCAGGGGCACTGCAATTCACAAACCTGCAGAGTTTTAAATGATACCTCTCGTCCACAAATATATTAAGGGAAGGCAACGAAGAGGCTTTGAAAGCAAGGCAGAATTGCAGGAAACAGATTTCAGGAGGTAGATTCGAATCGCCTTGAAAGCACATGAAGAGCGGCAAAACGTGGACAATGATGCCCTTGGCCAAAAAGGGCGTATGCGTTTTTTCCTGAATATATTCAGGAAAAAACGCATACGCCCTTTTTGGCCAACCAAGCAACCTGGAAAGGCCAATCATCGCTCCAAAGAAGTCTCGCTTTCCAGCGGGCAAAAGGGCCATGCGGAAAAAAGTGTCCAAACCAGAAATGCAGGACCGGCCATGGAGAAATGGGAGCCTTGCTACGCTGATGGGTGGGATGTAAATTGCCAACAGCCACTCTGGAGAAGTGTACGGTGTGTTCTGAAACATCTAAAAAACACAGCTTGGAGAGCATAGGGCACTTCCACTCATGGGCGTATAAATTGGGAAAACTAAAAATCAGCAAGACACAGGCACCCCAAAGTTTAGGGCTGCTCTGTGGACAAGAACCCCCACTTCATTACACCTTAAATATCCTAGGAAAGAGAAAAATGGATAAAGAAGTGGTGGTCCACATGTACAATGGAATATCACTCAGCCATGAAATCCACGTCATAAGGCTAGTAGCAGCACGATGAGTGGATTTAGGTACGACGATTCTAAGTGAAATAAGTCACACAGAAAAGACACTTATCATAAGATATCACTTAGAGGCGGAATGTAGAAACCGCTACACTTGAACTGAATTGCAAAACAGAACAGAGTCACACGTTTAGGAAACACACTATGGCTGCTGAACGGGAAAGGTGAGGTGGGGTGATGCATAAATCAAGGGTTTCAAATTAGCTCCGATACCGTTCCATAAACCCAATATGTAAGAGACAAGACCTATTCCTTTTTCAGTGAACTGGACTCAACACCCCCTATTCACCGCACAAGAATATATCTGACTAGTAAGAATCTTCAAACCTATGTATTGATATCTCTCCGTTAATGAGTCAAGGGGGTGTAAAGCGGCATAAACACAGCCGTGAAAAGCAGCTAAACCCCAATATAAAAATAAATTACTTTTCAAAACCCGTGAAACAAAGACAGTGAAAGAGAGAGAAATTCTTACAAAATTCGTTCAGGGGCTGTGATGCAACCTGGATTGACCATATCTAGACCCACAGCTGATTGAGACATAAGGGTGGACACTCTTGGGGCTGAGAGGTTCGGTGAGGTTGGGTGAGCCAACGCAGACCCTTTCAAGTAATACTGCATGGTACCCATCCCATGGGTCCCAAATCTCCAGGTTCAAGGGCATCTTCCTACGTCGAAAACAGGCATAAGAAACCCAGAAGATGGTACACCGTGTGATCCGGAAAGGTTTCTAAAACGCACCTCATTTCTCATCTCCTTTGCTCGGGTTCGCCATTCCAGCCGATTTACTAGCCATCTCCCTCCTTGGAGAATCAGCACCTTTAACCTCCTGTTCCGTACAGGTTGCAATTTGTCCTGAGGATGAAGGGGAAGAGGGGGAACCAATGAGAGACTAGCTCTAGGTGTTGGGACAGGCACAGGTCACTCTATTTTCCCATCAGGAAGAAGAATTAAGCACAAGCTCAGCCTGCCCCCCAGAACCAGAAGAGGGCCTGAAGCAATCCTGCGCTTTTGCGGCCAGCTCCCAAAAAAGCGAGTTGAAAAATGGAGCTCAGGGGCACTGCAATTCACAAACCTGCAGAGTTTTAAATGATACCTCTCGTCCACAAATATATTAAGGGAAGGCAACGAAGAGGCTTTGAAAGCAAGGCAGAATTGCAGGAAACAGATTTCAGGAGGTAGATTCGAATCGCCTTGAAAGCACATGAAAAGCGGCAAAACGTGGACAATGATGCCCTTGGCCAAAAAGGGCATATGCGTTTTTTCCTGAATATATTCAGGAAAAAACGCATACGCCCTTTTTGGCCAACCAAGCAACCTGGAAAGGCCAATCAGCGCTCCAAAGAAGTCTCGCTTCCCAGCGGGCAAAAGGGCCATGCGGAAAAAAGTGTCCAAACCAGAAATGCAGGACCGGCCATGGAGAAATGGGAGCCTTGCTACGCTGATGGGTGGGATGTAAATTGCCAACAGCCACTCTGGAGAAGTGTACGGTGTGTTCTGAAACATCTAAAAAACACAGCTTGGAGAGCATAGGGCACTTCCACTCATGGGCGTATAAATTGGGAAAACTAAAAATCAGCAAGACACAGGCACCCCAAAGTTTAGGGCTGGTCTGTTGACAAGAACCCCCACTTCATTACACCTTAAATATCCTAGGAAAGAGAAAAATGGATAAAGAAGTTGGGGTCCTCATGTACAATGGAATATCACTCAGCCATGAAATCCACGTCATAAGGCTAGTAGCAGCACGATGAGTGGATTTAGGTACAACGATTCTAAGTGAAATAAGTCACACAGAAAAGACACTTATCATAAGATATCACTTAGATAGGGAATGTAAAAACCGCTACACTTGAACTGAATTGGAAAACAGAACAGAGTCACACGTTTAGGAAACACACTATGGCTGCTGAACGGGAAAGGTGAGGTGGGGTGATGCATAAAACAAGGGTTTCAAATTAGCTCCGATACCATTCCATAAACCCAATATGTAAGAAAAAAGACCTATTCCTTTTTCAGTGAACTGGACTCAACACCCCCTATTCACCGCACAAGAATATATCTGACTAGTAAGAATCTTCAAACCTATGTATTGATAGCTCTCTGTAAGTGAGTCAAGGGGGTGTAAAGCGGCATAAACACAGCCGTGAAAAGCAGCTAAACCCCATTATAAAAATAAATTACTTTTCAAAACCCGTGAAACAAAGGCAGTGAAAGAGAGAGAAATTCTTACAAAATTCGTTCAGGGGCTGTGATGCAACCTGGATTGACCATATCTAGACCCACAGCTGATTGAGACATAAGGGTGGACACTCTTGGGGCTGAGAGGTTCGGTGAGGTTGGGTGAGCCAACGCAGACCCTTTCAAATAATACTGCATGGTACCCATCCCATGGGTCCCAAATCTCCAGGTTCAAGGGCATCTTCCTACGTCGAAAACAGGCATGAGAAACCCAGAAGATGGTACACCGTGTGATCGGGAAAGGTTTCTAAAACGCACCTCATTTCTCATCTCCTTTGCTCGGGTTCGCCATTCCAGCCGATTTACTAGCCGTCTCCCTCCTTGGAGAATCAGCACCTTTAACCTCCTGTTCCGTACAGGTTGCAATTTGTCCTGAGGATGAACGGGAAGAGGGGGAAGCAATGAGAGACTAGCTCTAGGTGTTGGGACAGGCACAGGTCACTCTATTTTCCCATCAGGAAGAAGAATTAAGCACAAGCTCAGCCTGCCCCCCAGAACCAGAAGAGGGCCTGAAGCAATCCTGCGCTTTTGCGGCCAGCTCCCAAAAAAGCGAGTTGAAAAATGGAGCTCAGGGGCACTGCAATTCACAAACCTGCACAGTTTTAAATGATACCTCTCGTCCACAAATATACTAAGGGAAGGCAACGAAGAGGCTTTGAAAGCAAGGCAGAATTGCAGGAAACAGATTTCAGGAGGTAGATTCGAATCGCCTTGAAAGCACATGAAAAGCGGCAAAACGTGGACAATGATGCCCTTGGCCAAAAAGGGCGTATGCGTTTTTTCCTGAATATATTCAGGAAAAAACGCATACGCCCTTTTTGGCCAACCAAGCAACCTGGAAAGGCCAATCAGCGCTCCAAAGAAGTCTGGCTTCCCAGCGGGCAAAAGGGCCATGCGGAAAAAAGTGTCCAAACCAGAAATGCAGGACCGGACATGGAGAAATGGGAGCCTTGCTACGCTGATGGGTGGGATGTAAATTGCCAACAGCCACTCTGGAGAAGTGTACGGTGTGTTCTGAAACATCTAAAAAACACAGCTTGGAGAGCATAGGGCACTTCCACTCATGGGCGTATAAATTGGGAAAACTAAAAATCAGCAAGACACAGGCACCCCAAAGTTTAGGGCTGCTCTGTTGACAAGAACCCCCACTTCATTACACCTTAAATATCCTAGGAAAGAGAAAAATGGATAAAGAAGTTGTGGCCCTCATGTACAATGGAATATCACTCAGCCATGAAATCAACGTCATAAGGCTAGTAGCAGCACGATGAGTGGATTTAGGTACGAAGATTCTAAGTGAAATAAGTCACACAGAAAAAGACACTTATCATAAGATATCACTTAGAGAGGGAATGTAAAAACCGCTACACTTGAACTGAATTGCAAAACAGAACAGAGTCACACGTTTAGGAAACACACTATGGCTGCTGAACGGGAAAGGTGAGGTGGGGTGATGCATAAAACAAGGGTTTCAAATTAGCTCCGATACCGTTCCATAAACCCAATATGTAAGAGACAAGACCTATTCCTTTTTCAGTGAACTGGACTCAACACCCCCTATTCACCGCACAAGAATATATCTGACTAGTAAGAATCTTCAAACCTATGTATTGATAGCTCTCCGTAAGTGAGTCAAGGGGGTGTAAAGCGGCATAAACACAGCCGTGAAAAGCAGCTAAACCCCATTATAAAAATAAATTACTTTTCAAAACCCGTGAAACAAAGACAGTGAAAGAGAGAGAAATTCTTACAAAATTCGTTCAGGGGCTGTGATGCAACCTGGATTGACCATATCTAGACCCACAGCTGATTGAGACATAAGGGTGGACACTCTTGGGGCTGAGACGTTCGGTGAGGTTGGGTGAGCCAACGCAGACCCTTTCAAGTAATACTGCATGGTACCCATCCCATGGGTCCCAAATCTCCAGGTTCAAGGGCATCTTCCTACGTCGAAAACAGGCATGAGAAACCCAGAAGATGGTACACCGTGTGATCGGGAAAGGTTTCTAAAACGCACCTCATTTCTCATCTCCTTTGCTCGGGTTCGCCATTCCAGCCGATTTACTAGCCGTCTCCCTCCTTGGAGAATCAGCACCTTTAACCTCCTGCTCCGTACAGGTTGCAATTTGTCCTGAGGATGAACGGGAAGAGGGGGAAGCAATGAGAGACTAGCTCTAGGTGTTGGGACAGGCACAGGTCACTCTATTTTCCCATCAGGAAGAAGAATTAAGCACAAGCTCAGCCTGCCCCCCAGAACCAGAAGAGGGCCTGAAGCAATCCTGCGCTTTTGCGGCCAGCTCCCAAAAAAGCGAGTTGAAAAATGGAGCTCAGGGGCACTGCAATTCACAAACCTGCACAGTTTTAAATGATACCTCTCGTCCACAAATATACTAAGGGAAGGCAACGAAGAGGCTTTGAAAGCAAGGCAGAATTACAGGAAACAGATTTCAGGAGGTAGATTCGAATCGCCTTGAAAGCACATGAAAAGCGGCAAAACGTGGACAATGATGCCCTTGGCCAAAAAGGGCGTATGCGTTTTTTCCTGAATATATTCAGGAAAAAACGCATACGCCCTTTTTGGCCAACCAAGCAACCTGGAAAGGCCAATCAGCGCTCCAAAGAAGTCTCGCTTCCCAGCGGGAAAAGGGCCATGCGGAAAAAAGTGTCCAAACCAGAAATGCAGGACCGGCCATGGAGAAATGGGAGCCTTGCTACGCTGATGGGTGGGATGTAAATTGCCAACAGCCACTCTGGAGAAGTGTACGGTGTGTTCTGAAACATCTAAAAAACACAGCTTGGAGAGCATAGGGCACTTCCACTCATGGGCGTATAAATTGGGAAAACTAAAAATCAGCAAGACACAGGCACCCCAAAGTTTAGGGCTGCTCTGTTGACAAGAACCCCCACTTCATTACACCTTAAATATCCTAGGAAAGAGAAAAATGGATAAAGAAGTTGGGGTCCTCATGTACAATGGAATATCACTCAGCCATGAAATCCACGTCATAAGGCTAGTAGCAGCACGATGAGTGGATTTAGGTACGACGATTCTAAGTGAAATAAGTCACACAGAAAAGACACTTATCATAAGATATCACTTAGAGAGGGAATGTAAAAACCGCTACACTTGAACTGAATTGCAAAACAGAACAGAGTCACACGTTTAGGAAACACACTATGGCTGCTGAACGGGAAAGGTGAGGTGGGGTGATGCATAAAACAAGGGTTTCAAATTAGCTCCGATACCGTTCCATAAACCCAATATGTAAGAGACAAGACCTATTCCTTTTTCAGTGAACTGGACTCAACACCCCCTATTCACCGCACAAGGATATATCTGACTAGTAAGAATCTTCAAACCTATGTATTGATATCTCTCCGTAAGTGAGTCAAGGGGGTGTAAAGCGGCATAAACACAGCCGTGAAAAGCAGCTAAACCCCATTATAAAAATAAATTACTTTTCAAAACCCGTGAAACAAAGACAGTGAAAGAGAGAGAAATTCTTACAAAATTCGTTCAGGGGCTGTGATGCAACCTGGATTGACCATATCTAGACCCACAGCTGATTGAGACATAAGGTTGGACACTCTTGGGGCTGAGAGGTTCGGTGAGGTTGGGTGAGCCAACACAGACCCTTTCAAGTAATACTGCATGGTACCCATCCCATGGGTCCCAAATCTCCAGGTTCAAGGGCATCTTACTACGTCGAAAACAGGCATGAGAAACCCAGAAGATGGTACACCATGTGATCGGGAAAGGTTTCTAAAACGCACCTCATTTCTCATCTCCTTTGCTCCGGTTCGCCATTCCAGCCGATTTACTAGCCATCTCCCTCCTTGGAGAATCAGCACCTTTAACCTCGTGTTCCGTACAGGTTGCAATTTGTCCTGAGGATGAAGGGGAAGTGGGGGAACCAATGAGAGACTAGCTCTAGGTGTTGGGACAGGCACAGGTCACTCTATTTTCCCATCAGGAAGAAGAATTAAGCACAAGCTCAGCCTGCCCCCCAGAACCAGAAGAGGGCCTGAAGCAATCCTGCGCTTTGGCGGCCATCTCCCAAAAAAGCAAGTTGAAAAATGGAGCTGAGGGGCACTGCAATTCACAAACCTGCAGAGTTTTAAATGATACCTCTCGTCCACAAATATATTAAGGGAAGGCAACGAAGAGGCTTTGAAAGCAAGGCAGAATTGCAGGAAACAGATTTCAGGAGGTAGATTCGAATCGCCTTGAAAGCACATGAAAAGCGGCAAAACGTGGACAATGATGCCCTTGGCCAAAAAGGGCGTATGCGTTTTTTCCTGAATATATTCAGGAAAAAACGCATACGCCCTTTTTGGCCAACCAAGCAACCTGGAAAGGCCAATCAGCGCTCCAAAGAAGTCTCGCTTCCCAGCGGGCAAAAGGGCCATGCGGAAAAAAGTGTCCAAACCAGAAATGCAGGACCGGCCATGGAGAAATGGGAGCCTTGCTACGCTGATGGGTGGGATGTAAATTGCCAACAGCCACTCTGGAGAAGTGTACGGTGTGTTCTGAAACATCTAAAAAACATAGCTTGGAGAGCATAGGGCACTTCCACTCATGGGCGTATAAATTGGGAAAACTAAAAATCAGCAAGACACAGGCACCCCAAAGTTTAGGGCTGCTCTGTTGACAAGAACCCCCACTTCATTACACCTTAAATATCCTAGGAAAGAGAAAAATGGATAAAGAAGTTGTGGCCCTCATGTACAATGGAATATCACTCAGCCATGAAATCAACGTCATAAGGCTAGTAGCAGCACGATGAGTGGATTTAGGTACGAAGATTCTAAGTGAAATAAGTCACACAGAAAAAGACACTTATCATAAGATATCACTTAGAGAGGGAAAGTAAAAACCGCTACACTTGAACTGAATTGCAAAACAGAACAGAGTCACACGTTTAGGAAACACACTATGGCTGCTGAACGGGAAAGGTGAGGTGGGGTGATGCATAAAACAAGGGTTTCAAATTAGCTCCGATACCGTTCCATAAACCCAATATGTAAGAGACAAGACCTATTCCTTTTTCAGTGAACTGGACTCAACACCCCCTATTCACTGCACAAGAATATATCTGACTAGTAAGAATCTTCAAACCTATGTATTGATAGCTCTCTGTAAGTGAGTCAAGGGGGTGTAAAGCGGCATAAACACAGCCGTGAAAAGCAGCTAAACCCCATTATAAAAATAAATTACTTTTCAAAACCCGTGAAACAAAGACAGTGAAAGAGAGAGAAATTCTTACAAAATTCGTTCAGGGGCTGTGATGCAACCTGGATTGACCATATCTAGACCCACAGCTGATTGAGACATAAGGGTGGACACTCTTGGGGCTGAGAGGTTCGGTGAGGTTGGGTGAGCCAACGCAGACCCTTTCAAGTAATACTGCATGGTACCCATCCCATGGGTCCCAAATCTCCAGGTTCAAGGGCATCTTCCTACGTCGAAAACAGGCATGAGAAACCCAGAAGATGGTACACCGTGTGATCGGGAAAGGTTTCTAAAACGCACCTCATTTCTCATCTCCTTTGCTCGGGTTCGCCATTCCAGCCGATTTACTAGCCGTCTCCCTCCTTGGAGAATCAGCACCTTTAACCTCCTGTTCCGTACAGGTTGCAATTTGTCCTGAGGATGAACGGGAAGAGGGGGAAGCAATGAGAGACTAGCTCTAGGTGTTGGGACAGGCACAGGTCACTCTATTTTCCCATCAGGAAGAAGAATTAAGCACAAGCTCAGCCTGCCCCCCAGAACCAGAAGAGGGCCTGAAGCAATCCTGCGCTTTGGCGGCCAGCTCCCAAAAAAGCGAGTTGAATAATGGAGCTCAGGGGCACTGCAATTCACAAACCTGCACAGTTTTAAATGATACCTCTCGTCCACAAATATACTAAGGGAAGGCAACGAAGAGGCTTTGAAAGCAAGGCAGAATTGCAGGAAACAGATTTCAGGAGGTAGATTCGAATCGCCTTGAAAGCACATGAAAAGCGGCAAAACGTGGACAATGATGCCCTTGGCCAAAAAGGGCGTATGCGTTTTTTCCTGAATATATTCAGGAAAAAACGCATACGCCCTTTTTGGCCAACCAAGCAACCTGGAAAGGCCAATCAGCGCTCCAAAGAAGTCTCGCTTCCCAGCGGGCAAAAGGGCCATGCGGAAAAAAGTGTCCAAACCAGAAATGCAGGACCGGCCATGGAGAAATGGGAGCCTTGCTACGCTGATGGGTGGGATGTAAATTGCCAACAGCCACTCTGGAGAAGTGTACGGTGTGTTCTGAAACATCTAAAAAACACAGCTTGGAGAGCATAGGGCACTTCCACTCATGGGCGTATAAATTGGGAAAACTAAAAATCAGCAAGACACAGGCACCCCAAAGTTTAGGGCTGCTCTGTTGACAAGAACCCCCACTTCATTACACCTTAAATATCCTAGGAAAGAGAAAAATGGATAAAGAAGTTGTGGTCCTCATGTACAATGGAATATCACTCAGCCATGAAATCCACGTCATAAGGCTAGTAGCAGCACGATGAGTGGATTTAGGTACGAAGATTCTAAGTGAAATAAGTCACACAGAAAAAGACACTTATCATAAGATATCACTTAGAGAGGGAATGTAAAAACCGCTACACTTGAACTGAATTGCAAAACAGAACAGAGTCACACGTTTAGGAAACACACTATGGCTGCTGAACGGGAAAGGTGAGGTGGGGTGATGCATAAAACAAGGGTTTCAAATTAGCTCCGATACCGTTCCATAAACCCAATATGTAAGAGACAAGACCTATTCCTTTTTCAGTGAACTGGACTCAACACCCCCTATTCACCGCACAAGAATATATCTGACTAGTAAGAATCTGCAAACCTATGTATTGATATCTCTCCGTAAGTGAGTCAAGGGGGTGTAAAGCGGCATAAACACAGCCGTGAAAAGCAGCTAAACCCCATTATAAAAATAAATTACTTTTCAAAACCCGTGAAACAAAGACAGTGAAAGAGAGAGAAATTCTTACAAAATTCGTTCAGGGGCTGTGATGCAACCTGGATTGACCATATCTAGACCCACAGCTGATTGAGACATAAGGGTGGACACTCTTGGGGCTGAGAGGTTCGGTGAGGTTGGGTGAGCCAACGCAGACCCTTTCAAGTAATACTGCATGGTACCCATCCCATGGGTCCCAAATCTCCAGGTTCAAGGGCATCTTCCTACGTCGAAAACAGGCATGAGAAACCCAGAAGATGGTACACCGTGTGATCGGGAAAGGTTTCTAAAACGCACCTCATTTCTCATCTCCTTTGCTCGGGTTCGCCATTCCAGCCGATTTACTAGCCATCTCCCTCCTTGGAGAATCAGCACCTTTAACCTCCTGTTCCGTACAGGTTGCAATTTGTCCTGAGGATGAACGGGAAGAGGGGGAACCAATGAGAGACTAGCTCTAGGTGTTGGGACAGGCACAGGTCACTCTATTTTCCCATCAGGAAGAAGAATTAAGCACAAGCTCAGCCTGCCTCCCAGAACCAGAAGAGGGCCTGAAGCAATCCTGCGCTTTTGCGGCCAGCTCCCAAAAAAGCAAGTTGAAAAATGGAGCTCAGGGGCACTGCAATTCACAAACCTGCAGAGTTTTAAATGATACCTCTCGTCCACAAATATATTAAGGGAAGGCAACGAAGAGGCTTTGAAAGCAAGGCAGAATTGCAGGAAACAGATTTCAGGAGGTAGATTCGAATCGCCTTGAAAGCACATGAAAAGCGGCAAAACGTGGACAATGATGCCCTTGGCCAAAAAGGGCGTATGCGTTTTTTCCTGAATATATTCAGGAAAAAACGCATACGCCCTTTTTGGCCAACCAAGCAACCTGGAAAGGCCAATCAGCGCTCCAAAGAAGTCTCGCTTCCCAGCGGGCAAAAGGGCCATGCGGAAAAAAGTGTCCAAACCAGAAATGCAGGACCGGCCATGGAGAAATGGGAGCCTTGCTACGCTGATGGGTGGGATGTAAATTGCCAACAGCCACTCTGGAGAAGTGTACGGTGTGTTCTGAAACATCTAAAAAACACAGCTTGGAGAGCATAGGGCACTTCCACTCATGGGCGTATAAATTGGGAAAACTAAAAATCAGCAAGACACAGGCACCCCAAAGTTTAGGGCTGCTCTGTGGACAAGAACCCCCACTTCATTACACCTTAAATATCCTAGGAAAGAGAAAAATGGATAAAGAAGTTGGGGTCCTCATGTACAATGGAATATCACTCAGCCATGAAATCCACGTCATAAGGCTAGTAGCAGCACGATGAGTGGATTTAGGTACGACGATTCTAAGTGAAATAAGTCACACAGAAAAAGACACTTATCATAAGATATCACTTAGAGAGGGAATGTAAAAACCGCTACACTTGAACTGAATTGCAAAACAGAACAGAGTCACACGTTTAGGAAACACACTATGGCTGCTGAACGGGAAAGGTGAGGTGGGGTGATGCATAAAACAAGGGTTTCAAATTAGCTCCGATACCGTTCCATAAACCCAATATGTAAGAGACAAGACCTATTCCTTTTTCAGTGAACTGGACTCAACACCCCCTATTCATCGCACAAGAATATATCTGACTAGTAAGAATCTTCAAACCTATGTATTGATATCTCTCCGTAAGTGAGTCAAGGGGGTGTAAAGCGGAATAAACACAGCCGTGAAAAGCAGCTAAACCCCATTATAAAAATAAATTACTTTTCAAAACCCGTGAAACAAAGACAGTGAAAGAGAGAGAAATTCTTACAAAATTCGTTCAGGGGCTGTGATGCAACCTGGATTGACCATATCTAGACCCACAGCTGATTGAGACATAAGGGTGGACACTCTTGGGGCTGAGAGGTTCGGTGAGGTTGGGTGAGCCAACGCAGACCCTTTCAAGTAATACTGCATGGTACCCATCCCATGGGTCCCAAATCTCCAGGTTCAAGGGCATCTTCCTACGTCGAAAACAGGCATGAGAAACCCAGAAGATGGTACACCGTGTGATCGGGAAAGGTTTCTAAAACGCACCTCATTTCTCATCTCCTTTGCTCGGGTTCGCCATTCCAGCCGATTTACTAGCCGTCTCCCTCCTTGGAGAATCAGCACCTTTAACCTCCTGTTCCGTACAGGTTGCAATTTGTCCTGAGGATGAACGGGAAGAGGGGGAACCAATGAGAGACTAGCTCTAGGTGTTGGGACAGGCACAGGTCACTCTATTTTCCCATCAGGAAGAAGAATTAAGCACAAGCTCAGCCTGCCTCCCAGAACCAGAAGAGGGCCTGAAGCAATCCTGCGCTTTTGCGGCCAGCTCCCAAAAAAGCAAGTTGAAAAATGGAGCTCAGGGGCACTGCAATTCACAAACCTGCAGAGTTTTAAATGATACCTCTCGTCCACAAATATATTAAGGGAAGACAACGAAGAGGCTTTGAAAGCAAGGCAGAATTGCAGGAAACAGATTTCAGGAGGTAGATTCGAATCGCCTTGAAAGCACATGAAAAGCGGCAAAACGTGGACAATGATGCCCTTGGCCAAAAAGGGCGTATGCGTTTTTTCCTGAATATATTCAGGAAAAAACGCATACGCCCTTTTTGGCCAACCAAGCAACCTGGAAAGGTCAATCAGCGCTCCAAAGAAGTCTCGCTTCCCAGCGGGCAAAAGGGCCATGCGGTAAAAAGTGTCCAAACCAGAAATGCAGGACCGGCCTTGGAGAAATGGGAGCCTTGCTACGCTGATGGGTGGGATGTAAATTGCCAACAGCCACTCTGGAGAAGTGTACGGTGTGTTCTGAAACATCTAAAAAACACAGCTTGGAGAGCATAGGGCACTTCCACTCATGGGCGTATAAATTGGGAAAACTAAAAATCAGCAAGACACAGGCACCCCAAAGTTTAGGGCTGCTCTGTTGACAAGAACCCCCACTTCATTACACCTTAAATATCCTAGGAAAGAGAAAAATGGATAAAGAAGTTGTGGTCCTCATGTACAATGGAATATCACTCAGCCATGAAATCAACGTCATAAGGCTAGTAGCAGCACGATGAGTGGATTTAGGTACGACGATTCTAAGTGAAATAAGTCACACAGAAAAAGACACTTATCATAACATATCACTTAGAGAGGGAATGTAAAAACCGCTACACTTGAACTGAATTACAAAACAGAACAGAGTCACACGTTTAGAAAACACACTATGGCTGCTGAACGGGCAAGGTGAGGTGGGGTGATGCATAAAACAAGGGTTTCAAATTAGCTCAGATACCGTTCCATAAACCCAATATGTAATAGACAAGACCTACTCCTTGTTCAGTGAACTGGACTCAACACCCCCTATTCACCGCAAAAGAATATATCTGACTAGTAAGAATCTTCAAACCTATGTATTGATATCTCTCCGTAAGTGAGTCAAGGGTGTGTAAAGCGGCATAAACACAGCCGTGAAAAGCAGCTAAACCCCATTATAAAAATAAATTACTTTTAAAAACCCGTGAAACAAAGACAGTGAAAGAGAGAGAAATTCTTACAAAATTCGTTCAGGGGCTGTGATGCAACCTGGATTGACCATATCTAGACCCACAGCTGATTGAGACATAAGGGTGGACACTCTTGGGGCTGAGAGGTTCGGTGAGGTTGGGTGAGCCAACGCAGACCCTTTCAAGTAATACTGCATGGTACCCATCCCATGGGTCCCAAATCTCCAGGTTCAAGGGCATCTTCCTACGTCGAAAACAGGCATGAGAAACCCAGAAGATGGTACACCGTGTGATCGGGAAAGGTTTCTAAAACGCACCTCATTTCTCATCTCCTTTGCTCGGGTTCGCCATTCCAGCCGATTTACTAGCCGTCTCCCTCCTTGGAGAATCAGCACCTTTAACCTCCTGTTCCGTACAGGTTGCAATTTGTCCTGAGGATGAACGGGAAGAGGGGGAACCAATGAGAGACTAGCTCTAGGTGTTGGGACAGGCACAGGTCACTCTATTTTCCCATCAGGAAGAAGAATTAAGCACAAGCTCAGCCTGCCCCCCAGAACCAGAAGAGGGCCTGAAGCAATCCTGCGCTTTTGCGGCCAGCTCCCAAAAAAGCGAGTTGAAAAATGGAGCTCAGGGGCACTGCAATTCACAAACCTGCACAGTTTTAAATGATACCTCTCGTCCACAAATATACTAAGGGAAGGCAACGAAGAGGCTTTGAAAGCAAGGCAGAATTGCAGGAAACAGATTTCAGGAGGTAGATTCGAATCGCCTTGAAAGCACATGAAAAGCGGCAAAACGTGGACAATGATGCCCTTGGCCAAAAAGGGCGTATGCGTTTTTTCCTGAATATATTCAGGAAAAAACGCATACGCCCTTTTTGGCCAACCAAGCAACCTGGAAAGGCCAATCAGCGCTCCAAAGAAGTCTCGCTTCCCAGCGGGCAAAAGGGACATGCGGAAAAAAGTGTCCAAACCAGAAATGCAGGACCGGCCATGGAGAAATGGGAGCCTTGCTACGCTGATGGGTGGGATGTAAATTGCCAACAGCCACTCTGGAGAAGTGTACGGTGTGTTCTGAAACATCTAAAAAACACAGCTTGGAGAGCATAGGGCACTTCCACTCATGGGCGTATAAATTGGGAAAACTAAAAATCAGCAAGACACAGGCACCCCAAAGTTTAGGGCTGCTCTGTTGACAAGAACCCCCACTTCATTACACCTTAAATATCCTAGGAAAGAGAAAAATGGATAAAGAAGTTGGGGTCCTCATGTACAATGGAATATCACTCAGCCATGAAATCCACGTCATAAGGCTAGTAGCAGCACGATGAGTGGATTTAGGTACGACGATTCTAAGTGAAATAAGTCACACAGAAAAGACACTTATCATAAGATATCACTTAGAGAGGGAATGTAAAAACCGCTACACTTGAACTGAATTGCAAAACAGAACAGAGTCACACGTTTAGGAAACACACTATGGCTGCTGAACGGGAAAGGTGAGGTGGGGTGATGCATAAAACAAGGGTTTCAAATTAGCTCCGATACCGTTCCATAAACCCAATATGTAAGAGACAAGACCTATTCCTTTTTCAGTGAACTGGACTCAACACCCCCTATTCACCGCACAAGAATATATCTGACTAGTAAGAATCTTCAAACCTATGTATTCATATCTCTCCGTAAGTGAGTCAAGGGGGTGTAAAGCGGCATAAACACAGCCGTGAAAAGCAGCTAAACCCCATTATAAAAATAAATTACTTTTCAAAACCCGTGAAACAAAGACAGTGAAAGAGAGAGAAATTCTTACAAAATTCGTTCAGGGGCTGTGATGCAACCTGGATTGACCATATCTAGACCCACAGCTGATTGAGACATAAGGGTGGACACTCTTGGGGCTGAGAGGTTCGGTGAGGTTGGGTGAGCCAACGCAGACCCTTTCAAGTAATACTGCATGGTACCCATCCCATGGGTCCCAAATCTCCAGGTTCAAGGGCATCTTCCTACGTCGAAAACAGGCATGAGAAACCCAGAAGATGGTACACCGTGTGATCGGGAAAGGTTTCTAAAACGCACCTCATTTCTCATCTCCTTTGCTCGGGTTCGCCATTCCAGCCGATTTACTAACCATCTCCCTCCTTGGAGAATCAGCACCTTTAACCTCCTGTTCCGTACAGGTTGCAATTTGTCCTGAGGATGAAGGGGAAGAGGGGGAACCAATGAGAGACTAGCTCTAGGTGTTGGGACAGGCACAGGTCACTCTATTTTCCCATCAGGAAGAAGAATTAAGCACAAGCTCAGCCTGCCCCCCAGAACCAGAAGAGGGCCTGAAGCAATCCTGCGCTTTGGCGGCCATCTCCCAAAAAAGCAAGTTGAAAAATGGAGCTCAGGGGCACTGCAATTCACAAACCTGCAGAGTTTTAAATGATACCTCTCGTCCACAAATATATTAAGGGAAGGCAACGAAGAGGCTTTGAAAGCAAGGCAGAATTGCAGGAAACAGATTTCAGGAGGTAGATTCGAATCGCCTTGAAAGCACATGAAAAGCGGCAAAACGTGGACAATGATGCCCTTGGCCAAAAAGGGCGTATGCGTTTTTTCCTGAATATATTCAGGAAAAAACGCATACGCCCTTTGTGGCCAACCAAGCAACCTGGAAAGGCCAATCAGCGCTCCAAAGAAGTCTCGCTTCCCAGCGGGCAAAAGGGCCATGCGGAAAAAAGTGTCCAAACCAGAAATGCAGGACCGGCCATGGAGAAATGGGAGCCTTGCTACGCTGATGGGTGGGATGTAAATTGCCAACAGCCACTCTGGAGAAGTGTACGGTGTGTTCTGAAACATCTAAAAAACACAGCTTGGAGAGCATAGGGCACTTCCACTCATGGGCGTATAAATTGGGAAAACTAAAAATCAGCAAGACACAGGCACCCCAAAGTTTAGGGCTGCTCTGTTGACAAGAACCCCCACTTCATTACACCTTAAATATCCTAGGAAAGAGAAAAATGGATAAAGAAGTTGTGGCCCTCATGTACAATGGAATATCACTCAGCCATGAAATCAACGTCATAAGGCTAGTAGCAGCACGATGAGTGGATTTAGGTACGAAGATTCTAAGTGAAATAAGTCACACAGAAAAAGACACTTATCATAAGATATCACTTAGAGAGGGAATGTAAAAACCGCTACACTTGAACTGAATTGCAAAACAGAACAGAGTCACACGTTTAGGAAACACACTATGGCTGCTGAACGGGAAAGGTGAGGTGGGGTGATGCATAAAACAAGGGTTTCAAATTAGCTCCGATACCGTTCCATAAACCCAATATGTAAGAGACAAGACCTATTCCTTTTTCAGTGAACTGGACTCAACACCCCCTATTCACCGCACAAGAATATATCTGACTAGTAAGAATCTTCAAACCTATGTATTGATATCTCTCCGTAAGTGAGTCAAGGGGGTGTAAAGCGGCATAAACACAGCCGTGAAAAGCAGCTAAACCCCAATATAAAAATAAATTACTTTTCAAAACCCGTGAAACAAAGACAGTGAAAGAGAGAGAAATTCTTACAAAATTCGTTCAGGGGCTGTGATGCAACCTGGATTGACCATATCTAGACCCACAGCTGATTGAGACATAAGGGTGGACACTCTTGGGGCTGAGAGGTTCGGTGAGGTTGGGTGAGCCAACGCAGACCCTTTCAAGTAATACTGCATGGTACCCATCCCATGGGTCCCAAATCTCCAGGTTCAAGGGCATCTTCCTACGTCGAAAACAGGCATGAGAAACCCAGAAGATGGTACACCGTGTGATCGGGAAAAGTTTCTAAAACGCACCTCATTTCTCAACTCCTTTGCTCGGGTTCGCCATTCCAGCCGATTTACTAGCCGTCTCCCTCCTTGGAGAATCAGCACCTTTAACCTCCTGTTCCGTACAGGTTGCAATTTGTCCTGAGGATGAACGGGAAGAGGGGGAACCAATGAGAGACTAGCTCTAGGTGTTGGGACAGGCACAGGTCACTCTATTTTCCCATCAGGAAGAAGAATTAAGCACAAGCTCAGCCTGCCCCCCAGAACCAGAAGAGGGCCTGAAGCAATCCTGCGCTTTGGCGGCCATCTCCCAAAAAAGCAAGTTGAAAAATGGAGCTCAGGGGCACTGCAATTCACAAACCTGCAGAGTTTTAAATGATACCTCTCGTCCACAAATATATTAAGGGAAGGCAACGAAGAGGCTTTGAAAGCAAGGCAGAATTGCAGGAAACAGATTTCAGGAGGTAGATTCGAATCGCCTTGAAAGCACATGAAAAGCGGCAAAACGTGGACAATGATGCCCTTGGCCAAAAAGGGCGTATGCGTTTTTTCCTGAATATATTCAGGAAAAAACGCATACGCCCTTTGTGGCCAACCAAGCAACCTGGAAAGGCCAATCAGCGCTCCAAAGAAGTCTCGCTTCCCAGCGGGCAAAAGGGCCATGCGGAAAAAAGTGTCCAAACCAGAAATGCAGGACCGGCCATGGAGAAATGGGAGCCTTGCTACGCTGATGGGTGGGATGTAAATTGCCAACAGCCACTCTGGAGAAGTGTACGGTGTGTTCAGAAACATCTAAAAAACACAGCTTGGAGAGCATAGGGCACTTCCACTCATGGGCGTATAAATTGGGAAAACTAAAAATCAGCAAGACACAGGCACCCCAAAGTTTAGGGCTGCTCTGTTGACAAGAACCCCCACTTCATTACACCTTAAATATCCTAGGAAAGAGAAAAATGGATAAAGAAGTTGGGGTCCTCATGTACAATGGAATATCACTCAGCCATGAAATCCACGTCATAAGGCTAGTAGCAGCACGATGAGTGGATTTAGGTACGACGATTCTAAGTGAAATAAGTCACACAGAAAAGACACTTATCATAAGATATCACTTAGAGAGGGAATGTAAAAACCGCTACACTTGAACTGAATTGCAAAACAGAACAGAGTCACACGTTTAGGAAACACACTATGGCTGCTGAACGGGAAAGGTGAGGTGGGGTGATGCATAAAACAAGGGTTTCAAATTAGCTCCGATACCGTTCCATAAACCCAATATGTAAGAGACAAGACCTATTCCTTTTTCAGTGAACTGGACTCAACACCCCCTATTCACCGCACAAGAATATATCTGACTAGTAAGAATCTTCAAACGTATGTATTGATATCTCTCTGTAAGTGAGTCAAGGGGGTGTAAAGCGGCATAAACACAGCCGTGAAAAGCAGCTAAACCCCATTATAAAAATAAATTACTTTTCAAAACCCGTGAAACAAAGACAGTGAAAGAGAGAGAAATTCTTACAAAATTCGTTCAGGGGCTGTGATGCAACCTGGATTGACCATATCTAGACCCACAGCTGATTGAGACATAAGGGTGGACACTCTTGGGGCTGAGAGGTTCGGTGAGGTTGGGTGAGCCAACGCAGACCCTTTCAAGTAATACTGCATGGTACCCATCCCATGGGTCCCAAATCTCCAGGTTCAAGGGCATCTTCCTACGTCGAAAACAGGCATGAGAAACCCAGAAGATGGTACACCGTGTGATTGGGAAAGGTTTCTAAAACGCACCTCATTTCTCATCTCCTTTGCTCGGGTTCGCCATTCCAGCCGATTTACTAGCCGTCTCCCTCCTTGGAGAATCAGCACCTTTAACCTCCTGTTCCGTACAGGTTGCAATTTGTCCTGAGGATGAACGGGAAGAGGGGGAAGCAATGAGAGACTAGCTCTAGGTGTTGGGACAGGCACAGGTCACTCTATTTTCCCATCAGGAAGAAGAATTAAGCACAAGCTCAGCCTGCCCCCCAGAACCAGAAGAGGGCCTGAAGCAATCCTGCGCTTTGGCGGCCAGCTCCCAAAAAAGCGAGTTGAAAAATGGAGCTCAGGGGCACTGCAATTCACAAACCTGCACAGTTTTAAATGATACCTCTCGTCCACAAATATACTAAGGGAAGGCAACGAAGAGGCTTTGAAAGCAAGGCAGAATTGCAGGAAACAGATTTCAGGAGGTAGATTCGAATCGCCTTGAAAGCACATGAAAAGCGGCAAAACGTGGACAATGATGCCCTTGGCCAAAAAGGGCGTATGCGTTTTTTCCTGAATATATTCAGGAAAAAACGCATACGCCCTTTTTGGCCAACCAAGCAACCTGGAAAGGCCAATCAGCGCTCCAAAGAAGTCTCGCTTCCCAGCGGGCAAAAGGGCCATGCGGAAAAAAGTGTCCAAACCAGAAATGCAGGACCGGCCATGGAGAAATGGGAGCCTTGCTACGCTGATGGGTGGGATGTAAATTGCCAACAGCCACTCTGGAGAAGTGTACGGTGTGTTCTGAAACATCTAAAAAACACAGCTTGGAGAGCATAGGGCACTTCCACTCATGGGCGTATAAATTGGGAAAACTAAAAATCAGCAAGACACAGGCACCCCAAAGTTTAGGGCTGCTCTGTTGACAAGAACCCCCACTTCATTACACCTTAAATATCCTAGGAAAGAGAAAAATGGATAAAGAAGTTGGGGTCCTCATGTACAATGGAATATCACTCAGCCATGAAATCCACGTCATAAGGCTAGTAGCAGCACGATGAGTGGATTTAGGTACGAAGATTCTAAGTGAAATAAGTCACACAGAAAAAGACACTTATCATAAGATATCACTTAGAGAGGGAATGTAAAAACCGCTACACTTGAACTGAATTGCAAAACAGAACAGAGTCACACGTTTAGGAAACACACTATGGCTGCTGAACGGGAAAGGTGAGGTGGGGTGATGCATAAAACAAGGGTTTCAAATTAGCTCCGATACCGTTCCATAAACCCAATATGTAAGAGACAAGACCTATTCCTTTTTCAGTGAACTGGACTCAACACCCCCTATTCACCGCACAAGAATATATCTGACTAGTAAGAATCTTCAAACCTATGTATTGATATCTCTCCGTAAGTGAGTCAAGGGGGTGTAAAGCGGCATAAACACAGCCGTGAAAAGCAGCTAAACCCCAATATAAAAATAAATTACTTTTCAAAACCCGTGTAACAAAGACAGTGAAAGAGAGAGAAATTCTTACAAAATTCGTTCAGGGGCTGTGATGCAACCTGGATTGACCATATCTAGACCCACAGCTGATTGAGACATAAGGGTGGACACTCTTGGGGCTGAGAGGTTCGGTGAGGTTGGGTGAGCCAACGCAGACCCTTTCAAGTAATACTGCATGGTACCCATCCCATGGGTCCCAAATCTCCAGGTTCAAGGGCATCTTCCTACGTCGAAAACAGGCATGAGAAACCCAGAAGATGGTACACCGTGTGATCGGGAAAGGTTTCTAAAACGCACCTCATTTCTCAACTCCTTTGCTCGGGTTCGCCATTCCAGCCGATTTACTAGCCGTCTCCCTCCTTGGAGAATCAGCACCTTTAACCTCCTGTTCCGTACAGGTTGCAATTTGTCCTGAGGATGAACGGGAAGAGGGGGAACCAATGAGAGACTAGCTCTAGGTGTTGGGACAGGCACAGGTCACTCTATTTTCCCATCAGGAAGAAGAATTAAGCACAAGCTCAGCCTGCCCCCCAGAACCAGAAGAGGGCCTGAAGCAATCCTGCGCTTTGGCGGCCAGCTCCCAAAAAAGCGAGTTGAAAAATGGAGCTCAGGGGCACTGCAATTCACAAACCTGCAGAGTTTTAAATGATACCTCTCGTCCACAAATATACTAAGGGAAGGCAACGAAGAGGCTTTGAAAGCAAGGCAGAATTGCAGGAAACAGATTTCAGGAGGTAGATTCGAATCGCCTTGAAAGCACATGAAAAGCGGCAAAACGTGGACAATGATGCCCTTGGCCAAAAAGGGCGTATGCGTTTTTTCCTGAATATATTCAGGAAAAAACGCATACGCCCTTTTTGGCCAACCAAGCAACCTGGAAAGGCCAATCAGCGCTCCAAAGAAGTCTCGCTTCCCAGCGGGCAAAAGGGCCATGCGGAAAAAAGTGTCCAAACCAGAAATGCAGGACCGGCCATGGAGAAATGGGAGCCTTGCTACGCTGATGGGTGGGATGTAAATTGCCAACAGCCACTCTGGAGAAGTGTACGGTGTGTTCTGAAACATCTAAAAAACACAGCTTGGAGAGCATAGGGCACTTCCACTCATGGCCGTATAAATTGGGAAAACTAAAAATCAGCAAGACACAGGCACCCCAAAGTTTAGGGCTGCTCTGTTGACAAGAACCCCCACTTCATTACACCTTAAATATCCTAGGAAAGAGAAAAATGGATAAAGAAGTTGTGGTCCTCATGTACAATGGAATATCACTCAGCCATGAAATCCACGTCATAAGGCTAGTAGCAGCACGATGAGTGGATTTAGGTACGAAGATTCTAAGTGAAATAAGTCACACAGAAAAAGACACTTATCATAAGATATCACTTAGAGAGGGAATGTAAAAACCGCTACACTTGAACTGAATTGCAAAACAGAACAGAGTCACACGTTTAGGAAACACACTATGGCTGCTGAACGGGAAAGGTGAGGTGGGGTGATGCATAAAACAAGGGTTTCAAATTAGCTCCGATACAGTTCCATAAACCCAATATGTAAGAGACAAGACCTATTCCTTTTTCAGTGAACTGGACTCAACACCCCCTATTCACCGCACAAGAATATATCTGACTAGTAAGAATCTTCAAACCTATGTATTGATATCTCTCCGTAAGTGAGTCAAGGGGGTGTAAAGCGGCATAAACACAGCCGTGAAAAGCAGCTAAACCCCATTATAAAAATAAATTACTTTTCAAAACCCGTGAAACAAAGACAGTGAAAGAGAGAGAAATTCTTACAAAATTCGTTCAGGGGCTGTGATGCAACCTGGATTGACCATATCTAGACCCACAGCTGATTGAGACATAAGGGTGGACACTCTTGGGGCTGAGAGGTTCGGTGAGGTTGGGTGAGCCAACGCAGACCCTTTCAAGTAATACTGCATGGTACCCATCCCATGGGTCCCAAATCTCCAGGTTCAAGGGCATCTTCCTACGTCGAAAACAGGCATGAGAAACCCAGAAGATGGTACACCGTGTGATCGGGAAAAGTTTCTAAAACGCACCTCATTTCTCAACTCCTTTGCTCGGGTTCGCCATTCCAGCCGATTTACTAGCCGTCTCCCTCCTTGGAGAATCAGCACCTTTAACCTCCTGTTCCGTACAGGTTGCAATTTGTCCTGAGGATGAAGGGGAAGAGGGGGAACCAATGAGAGACTAGCTCTAGGTGTTGGGACAGGCACAGGTCACTCTATTTTCCCATCAGGAAGAAGAATTAAGCACAAGCTCAGCCTGCCCCCCAGAACCAGAAGAGGGCCTGAAGCAATCCTGCGCTTTGGCGGCCAGCTCCCAAAAAAGCGAGTTGAAAAATGGAGCTCAGGGGCACTGCAATTCACAAACCTGCAGAGTTTTAAATGATACCTCTCGTCCACAAATATATTAAGGGAAGGCAACGAAGAGGCTTTGAAAGCAAGGCAGAATTGCAGGAAACAGATTTCAGGAGGTAGATTCGAATCGCCTTGAAAGCACATGAAAAGCGGCAAAACGTGGACAATGATGCCCTTGGCCAAAAAGGGCGTATGCGTTTTTTCCTGAATATATTCAGGAAAAAACGCATACGCCCTTTTTGGCCAACCAAGCAACCTGGAAAGGCCAATCAGCGCTCCAGAGAAGTCTCGCTTCCCAGCGGGCAAAAGGGCCATGCGGAAAAAAGTGTCCAAACCAGAAATGCAGGACCGGCCATGGAGAAATGGGAGCCTTGCTACACTGATGGGTGGGATGTAACTTGCCAACAGCCACTCTGGAGAAGTGTACGGTGTGTTCTGAAACATCTAAAAAACACAGCTTGGAGAGCATAGGGCACTTCCACTCATGGCCGTATAAATTGGGAAAACTAAAAATCAGCAAGACACAGGCACCCCAAAGTTTAGGGCTGCTCTGTTGACAAGAACCCCCACTTCATTACACCTTAAATATCCTAGGAAAGAGAAAAATGGATAAAGAAGTTGGGGTCCTCATGTACAATGGAATATCACTCAGCCATGAAATCCACGTCATAAGGCTAGTAGCAGCACGATGAGTGGATTTAGGTACGAAGATTCTAAGTGAAATAAGTCACACAGAAAAAGACACTTATCATAAGATATCACTTAGAGAGGGAATGTAAAAACCGCTACACTTGAACTGAATTGCAAAACAGAACAGAGTCACACGTTTAGGAAACACACTATGGCTGCTGAACGGGAAAGGTGAGGTGGGGTGATGCATAAAACAAGGGTTTCAAATTAGCTCCGATACCGTTCCATAAACCCAATATGTAAGAGACAAGACCTATTCCTTTTTCAGTGAACTGGACTCAACACCCCCTATTCACCGCACAAGAATATATCTGACTAGTAAGAATCTTCAAACCTATGTATTGATATCTCTCTGTAAGTGAGTCAAGGGGGTGTAAAGCGGCATAAACACAGCCGTGAAAAGCAGCTAAACCCCATTATAAAAATAAATTACTTTTCAAAACCCGTGAAACAAAGACAGTGAAAGAGAGAGAAATTCTTACAAAATTCGTTCAGGGGCTGTGATGCAACCTGGATTGACCATATCTAGACCCACAGCTGATTGAGACATAAGGGTGGACACTCTTTGGGCTGAGAGGTTCGGTGAGGTTGGGTGAGCCAACGCAGACCCTTTCAAGTAATACTGCATGGTACCCATCCCATGGGTCCCAAATCTCCAGGTTCAAGGGCATCTTCCTACGTCGAAAACAGGCATGAGAAACCCAGAAGATGGTACACCGTGTGATTGGGAAAGGTTTCTAAAACGCACCTCATTTCTCATCTCCTTTGCTCGGGTTCGCCATTCCAGCCGATTTACTAGCCGTCTCCCTCCTTGGAGAATCAGCACCTTTAACCTCCTGTTCCGTACAGGTTGCAATTTGTCCTGAGGATGAACGGGAAGAGGGGGAACCAATGAGAGACTAGCTCTAGGTGTTGGGACAGGCACAGGTCACTCTATTTTCCCATCAGGAAGAAGAATTAAGCACAAGCTCAGCCTGCCCCCCAGAACCAGAAGAGGGCCTGAAGCAATCCTGCGCTTTTGCGGCCAGCTCCCAAAAAAGCGAGTTGAAAAATGGAGCTCAGGGGCACTGCAATTCACAAACCTGCAGAGTTTTAAATGATACCTCTCGTCCACAAATATACTAAGGGAAGGCAACGAAGAGGCTTTGAAAGCAAGGCAGAATTGCAGGAAACAGATTTCAGGAGGTAGATTCGAATCGCCTTGAAAGCACATGAAAAGCGGCAAAAGGTGGACAATGATGCCCTTGGCCAAAAAGGGCGTATGCGTTTTTTCCTGAATATATTCAGGAAAAAACGCATACGCCCTTTTTGGCCAACCAAGCAACCTGGAAAGGCCAATCAGCGCTCCAAAGAAGTCTCGCTTCCCAGCGGGCAAAAGGGCCATGCGGAAAAAAGTGTCCAAACCAGAAATGCAGGACCGGCCATGGAGAAATGGGAGCCTTGCTACGCTGATGGGTGGGATGTAAATTGCCAACAGCCACTCTGGAGAAGTGTACGGTGTGTTCTGAAACATCTAAAAAACACAGCTTGGAGAGCATAGGGCACTTCCACTCATGGGCGTATAAATTGGGAAAACTAAAAATCAGCAAGACACAGGCACCCCAAAGTTTAGGGCTGCTCTGTTGACAAGAACCCCCACTTCATTACATCTTAAATATCCTAGGAAAGAGAAAAATGGATAAAGAAGTTGGGGTCCTCATGTACAATGGAATATCACTCAGCCATGAAATCAACGTCATAAGGCTAGTAGCAGCACGATGAGTGGATTTAGGTACGAAGATTCTAAGTGAAATAAGTCACACAGAAAAAGACACTTATCATAAGATATCACTTAGAGAGGGAATGTAAAAACCGCTACACTTGAACTGAATTGCAAAACAGAACAGAGTCACACGTTTAGGAAACACACTATGGCTGCTGAACGGGAAAGGTGAGGTGGGGTGATGCATAAAACAAGGGTTTCAAATTAGCTCCGATACCGTTCCATAAACCCAATATGTAAGAGACAAGACCTATTCCTTTTTCAGTGAACTGGACTCAACACCCCCTATTCACCGCACAAGAATATATCTGACTAGTAAGAATCTTCAAACCTATGTATTGATATCTCTCCGTAAGTGAGTCAAGGGGGTGTAAAGCGCCATAAACACAGCCGTGAAAAGCAGCTGAACCCCAATATAAAAATAAATTACTTTTCAAAACCCGTGAAACAAAGACAGTGAAAGAGAGAGAAATTCTTACAAAATTCGTTCAGGGGCTGTGATGCAACCTGGATTGACCATATCTAGACCCACAGCTGATTGAGACATAAGGGTGGACACTCTTGGGGCTGAGAGGTTCGGTGAGGTTGGGTGAGCCAACGCAGACCCTTTCAAGTAATACTGCATGGTACCCATCCCATGGGTCCCAAATCTCCAGGTTCAAGGGCATCTTCCTACGTCGAAAACAGGCATGAGAAACCCAGAAGATGGTACACCGTGTGATCGGGAAAGGTTTCTAAAACGCACCTCATTTCTCATCTCCTTTGCTCGGGTTCGCCATTCCAGCCGATTTACTAGCCGTCTCCCTCCTTGGAGAATCAGCACCTTTAACCTCCTGTTCCGTACAGGTTGCAATTTGTCCTGAGGATGAACGGGAAGAGGGGGAACCAATGAGAGACTAGCTCTAGGTGTTGGGACAGGCACAGGTCACTCTATTTTCCCATCAGGAAGAAGAATTAAGCACAAGCTCAGCCTGCCCCCCAGAACCAGAAGAGGGCCTGAAGCAATCCTGCGCTTTTGCGGCCAGCTCCCAAAAAAGCGAGTTGAAAAATGGAGCTCAGGGGCACTGCAATTCACAAACCTGCACAGTTTTAAATGATACCTCTCGTCCACAAATATACTAAGGGAAGGCAACGAAGAGGCTTTGAAAGCAAGGCAGAATTGCAGGAAACAGATTTCAGGAGGTAGATTCGAATCGCCTTGAAAGCACATGAAAAGCGGCAAAACGTGGACAATGATGCCCTTGGCCAAAAAGGGCGTATGCGTTTTTTCCTGAATATATTCAGGAAAAAACGCATACGCCCTTTTTGGCCAACCAAGCAACCTGGAAAGGCCAATCAGCGCTCCAAAGAAGTCTCGCTTCCCAGCGGGCAAAAGGGCCATGGGGAAAAAAGTGTCCAAACCAGAAATGCAGGACCGGCCATGGAGAAATGGGAGCCTTGCTACGCTGATGGGTGGGATGTAAATTGCCAACAGCCACTCTGGAGAAGTGTACGGTGTGTCCTGAAACATCTAAAAAACACAGCTTGGAGAGCATAGGGCACTTCCACTCATGGGCGTATAAATTGGGAAAACTAAAAATCAGCAAGACACAGGCACCCCAAAGTTTAGGGCTGCTCTGTTGACAAGAACCCCCACTTCATTACACCTTAAATATCCTAGGAAAGAGAAAAATGGATAAAGAAGTTGGGGTCCTCATGTACAATGGAATATCACTCAGCCATGAAATCAACGTCATAAGGCTAGTAGCAGCACGATGAGTGGATTTAGGTATGACGATTCTAAGTGAAATAAGTCACACAGAAAAGACACTTATCATAAGATATCACTTAGAGAGGGAATGTAAAAACCGCTACACTTGAACTGAATTGCAAAACAGAACAGAGTCACACGTGTAGGAAACACACTATGGCTGCTGAACGGGAAAGGTGAGGTGGGGTGATGCATAAAACAAGGGCTTCAAATTAGCTCCGATACCGTTCCATAAACCCAATATGTAAGAGACAAGACCTATTCCTTTTTCAGTGAACTGGACTCAACACCCCCTATTCACCGCACAAGAATATATCTGACTAGTAAGAATCTTCAAACCTATGTATTGATATCTCTCCTTAAGTGAGTCAAGGGGGTGTAAAGCGGCATAAACACAGCCGTGAAAAGCAGCTAAACCCCATTATAAAAATAAATTACTTTTCAAAACCCGTGAAACAAAGACAGTGAAAGAGAGAGAAATTCTTACAAAATTCGTTCAGGGGCTGTGATGCAACCTGGATTGACCATATCTAGACCCACAGCTGATTGAGACATAAGGGTGGACACTCTTGGGGCTGAGAGGTTCGGTGAGGTTGGGTGAGCCAACGCAGACCCTTTCAAGTAATACTGCATGGTACCCATCCCATGGGTCCCAAATCTCCAGGTTCAAGGGCATCTTCCTACGTCGAAAACAGGCATGAGAAACCCAGAAGATGGTACACCGTGTGATCGGGAAAGGTTTCTAAAACGCACCTCATTTCTCATCTCCTTTGCTCGGGTTCGCCATTCCAGCCGATTTACTAGCCATCTCCCTCCTTGGAGAATCAGCACCTTTAACCTCCTGTTCCGTACAGGTTGCAATTTGTCCTGAGGATGAAGGGGAAGAGGGGGAACCAATGAGAGACTAGCTCTAGGTGTTGGGACAGGCACAGGTCACTCTATTTTCCCATCAGGAAGAAGAATTAAGCACAAGCTCAGCCTGCCCCCCAGAACCAGAAGAGGGCCTGAAGCAATCCTGCGCTTTGGCGGCCAGCTCCCAAAAAAGCGAGTTGAAAAATGGAGCTCAGGGGCACTGCAATTCACAAACCTGCAGAGTTTTAAATGATACCTCTCGTCCACAAATATATTAAGGGAAGGCAACGAAGAGGCTTTGAAAGCAAGGCAGAATTGCAGGAAACAGATTTCAGGAGGTAGATTCGAATCGCCTTGAAAGCACATGAAAAGCGGCAAAACGTGGACAATGATGCCCTTGGCCAAAAAGGGCGTATGCGTTTTTTCCTGAATATATTCAGGAAAAAACGCATACGCCCTTTTTGGCCAACCAAGCAACCTGGAAAGGCCAATCAGCGCTCCAGAGAAGTCTCGCTTCCCAGCGGGCAAAAGGGCCATGCGGAAAAAAGTGTCCAAACCAGAAATGCAGGACCGGCCATGGAGAAATGGGAGCCTTGCTACACTGATGGGTGGGATGTAACTTGCCAACAGCCACTCTGGAGAAGTGTACGGTGTGTTCTGAAACATCTAAAAAACACAGCTTGGAGAGCATAGGGCACTTCCACTCATGGCCGTATAAATTGGGAAAACTAAAAATCAGCAAGACACAGGCACCCCAAAGTTTAGGGCTGCTCTGTTGAAAGAACCCCCACTTCATTACACCTTAAATATCCTAGGAAAGAGAAAAATGGATAAAGAAGTTGTGGTCCTCATGTACAATGGAATATCACTCAGCCATGAAATCAACTTCATAAGGCTAGTAGCAGCACGATGAGTGGATTTAGGTACGAAGATTCTAAGTGAAATAAGTCACACAGAAAAAGACACTTATCATAAGATATCACTTAGAGAGGGAATGTAAAAACCGCTACACTTGAACTGAATTGCAAAACAGAACAGAGTCACACGTTTAGGAAACACACTATGGCTGCTGAACGGGAAAGGTGAGGTGGGGTGATGCATAAAACAAGGGTTTCAAATTAGCTCCGATACCGTTCCATAAACCCAATATGTAAGAGACAAGACCTATTCCTTTTTCAGTGAACTGGACTCAACACCCCCTATTCACCGCACAAGAATATATCTGACTAGTAAGAATCTTCAAACCTATGTATTGATATCTCTCTGTAAGTGAGTCAAGGGGGTGTAAAGCGCCATAAACACAGCCGTGAAAAGCAGCTAAACCCCATTATAAAAATAAATTACTTTTCAAAACCCGTGAAACAAAGACAGTGAAAGAGAGAGAAATTCTTACAAAATTCGTTCAGGGGCTGTGATGCAACCTGGATTGACCATATCTAGACCCACAGCTGATTGAGACATAAGGGTGGACACTCTTTGGGCTGAGAGGTTCGGTGAGGTTGGGTGAGCCAACGCAGACCCTTTCAAGTAATACTGCATGGTACCCATCCCATGGGTCCCAAATCTCCAGGTTCAAGGGCATCTTCCTACGTCGAAAACAGGCATGAGAAACCCAGAAGATGGTACACCGTGTGATCGGGAAAGGTTTCTAAAACGCACCTCATTTCTCATCTCCTTTGCTCGGGTTCGCCATTCCAGCCGATTTACTAGCCGTCTCCCTCCTTGGAGAATCAGCACCTTTAACCTCCTGTTCCGTACAGGTTGCAATTTGTCCTGAGGATGAACGGGAAGAGGGGGAACCAATGAGAGACTAGCTCTAGGTGTTGGGACAGGCACAGGTCACTCTATTTTCCCATCAGGAAGAAGAATTAAGCACAAGCTCAGCCTGCCCCCCAGAACCAGAAGAGGGCCTGAAGCAATCCTGCGCTTTGGCGGCCAGCTCCCAAAAAAGCGAGTTGAAAAATGGAGCTCAGGGGCACTGCAATTCACAAACCTGCAGAGTTTTAAATGATACCTCTCGTCCACAAATATATTAAGGGAAGGCAACGAAGAGGCTTTGAAAGCAAGGCAGAATTGCAGGAAACAGATTTCAGGAGGTAGATTCGAATCGCCTTGAAAGCACATGAAAAGCGGCAAAACGTGGACAATGATGCCCTTGGCCAAAAAGGGCGTATGCGTTTTTTCCTGAATATATTCAGGAAAAAACGCATACGCCCTTTTTGGCCAACCAAGCAACCTGGAAAGGCCAATCAGCGCTCCAGAGAAGTCTCGCTTCCCAGCGGGCAAAAGGGCCATGCGGAAAAAAGTGTCCAAACCAGAAATGCAGGACCGGCCATGGAGAAATGGGAGCCTTGCTACACTGATGGGTGGGATGTAACTTGCCAACAGCCACTCTGGAGAAGTGTACGGTGTGTTCTGAAACATCTAAAAAACACAGCTTGGAGAGCATAGGGCACTTCCACTCATGGCCGTATAAATTGGGAAAACTAAAAATCAGCAAGACACAGGCACCCCAAAGTTTAGGGCTGCTCTGTTGACAAGAACCCCCACTTCATTACACCTTAAATATCCTAGGAAAGAGAAAAATGGATAAAGAAGTTGGGGTCCTCATGTACAATGGAATATCACTCAGCCATGAAATCCACGTCATAAGGCTAGTAGCAGCACGATGAGTGGATTTAGGTACGAAGATTCTAAGTGAAATAAGTCACACAGAAAAAGACACTTATCATAAGATATCACTTAGAGAGGGAATGTAAAAACCGCTACACTTGAACTGAATTGCAAAACAGAACAGAGTCACACGTTTAGGAAACACACTATGGCTGCTGAACGGGAAAGGTGAGGTGGGGTGATGCATAAAACAAGGGTTTCAAATTAGCTCCGATACAGTTCCATAAACCCAATATGTAAGAGACAAGACCTATTCCTTTTTCAGTGAACTGGACTCAACACCCCCTATTCACCGCACAAGAATATATCTGACTAGTAAGAATCTTCAAACCTATGTATTGATATCTCTCCGTAAGTGAGTCAAGGGGGTGTAAAGCGGCATAAACACAGCCGTGAAAAGCAGCTAAACCCCATTATAAAAATAAATTACTTTTCAAAACCCGTGAAACAAAGACAGTGAAAGAGAGAGAATTTCTTACAAAATTCGTTCAGGGGCTGTGATGCAACCTGGATTGACCATATCTAGACCCACAGCTGATTGAGACATAAGGGTGGACACTCTTGGGGCTGAGAGGTTCGGTGAGGTTGGGTGAGCCAACGCAGACCCTTTCAAGTAATACTGCATGGTACCCATCCCATGGGTCCCAAATCTCCAGGTTCAAGGGCATCTTCCTACGTCGAAAACAGGCATGAGAAACCCAGAAGATGGTACACCGTGTGATCGGGAAAAGTTTCTAAAACGCACCTCATTTCTCAACTCCTTTGCTCGGGTTCGCCATTCCAGCCGATTTACTAGCCGTCTCCCTCCTTGGAGAATCAGCACCTTTAACCTCCTGTTCCGTACAGGTTGCAATTTGTCCTGAGGATGAAGGGGAAGAGGGGGAACCAATGAGAGACTAGCTCTAGGTGTTGGGACAGGCACAGGTCACTCTATTTTCCCATCAGGAAGAAGAATTAAGCACAAGCTCAGCCTGCCCCCCAGAACCAGAAGAGGGCCTGAAGCAATCCTGCGCTTTGGCGGCCAGCTCCCAAAAAAGCGAGTTGAAAAATGGAGCTCAGGGGCACTGCAATTCACAAACCTGCAGAGTTTTAAATGATACCTCTCGTCCACAAATATATTAAGGGAAGGCAACGAAGAGGCTTTGAAAGCAAGGCAGAATTGCAGGAAACAGATTTCAGGAGGTAGATTCGAATCGCCTTGAAAGCACATGAAAAGCGGCAAAACGTGGACAATGATGCCCTTGGCCAAAAAGGGCGTATGCGTTTTTTCCTGAATATATTCAGGAAAAAACGCATACGCCCTTTTTGGCCAACCAAGCAACCTGGAAAGGCCAATCAGCGCTCCAGAGAAGTCTCGCTTCCCAGCGGGCAAAAGGGCCATGCGGAAAAAAGTGTCCAAACCAGAAATGCAGGACCGGCCATGGAGAAATGGGAGCCTTGCTACACTGATGGGTGGGATGTAACTTGCCAACAGCCACTCTGGAGAAGTGTACGGTGTGTTCTGAAACATCTAAAAAACACAGCTTGGAGAGCATAGGGCACTTCCACTCATGGCCGTATAAATTGGGAAAACTAAAAATCAGCAAGACACAGGCACCCCAAAGTTTAGGGCTGCTCTGTTGACAAGAACCCCCACTTCATTACACCTTAAATATCCTAGGAAAGAGAAAAATGGATAAAGAAGTTGGGGTCCTCATGTACAATGGAATATCACTCAGCCATGAAATCAACTTCATAAGGCTAGTAGCAGCACGATGAGTGGATTTAGGTACGAAGATTCTAAGTGAAATAAGTCACACAGAAAAAGACACTTATCATAAGATATCACTTAGAGAGGGAATGTAAAAACCGCTACACTTGAACTGAATTGCAAAACAGAACACAGTCACACGTTTAGGAAACACACTATGGCTGCTGAACGGGAAAGGTGAGGTGGGGTGATGCATAAAACAAGGGTTTCAAATTAGCTCCGATACCGTTCCATAAACCCAATATGTAAGAGACAAGACCTATTCCTTTTTCAGTGAACTGGACTCAACACCCCCTATTCACCGCACAAGAATATATCTGACTAGTAAAAATCTTCAAACCTATGTATTGATATCTCTCTGTAAGTGAGTCAAGGGGGTGTAAAGCGGCATAAACACAGCCGTGAAAAGCAGCTAAACCCCATTATAAAAATAAATTACTTTTCAAAACCCGTGAAACAAAGACAGTGAAAGAGAGAGAAATTCTTACAAAATTCGTTCAGGGGCTGTGATGCAACCTGGATTGACCATATCTAGACCCACAGCTGATTGAGACATAAGGGTGGACACTCTTGGGGCTGAGAGGTTCGGTGAGGTTGGGTGAGCCAACGCAGACCCTTTCAAGTAATACTGCATGGTACCCATCCCATGGGTCCCAAATCTCCAGGTTCAAGGGCATCTTCCTACGTCGAAAACAGGCATGAGAAACCCAGAAGATGGTACACCGTGTGATCGGGAAAGGTTTCTAAAACGCACCTCATTTCTCATCTCCTTTGCTCGGGTTCGCCATTCCAGCCGATTTACTAGCCGTCTCCCTCCTTGGAGAATCAGCACCTTTAACCTCCTGTTCCGTACAGGTTGCAATTTGTCCTGAGGATGAACGGGAAGAGGGGGAACCAATGAGAGACTAGCTCTAGGTGTTGGGACAGGCACAGGTCACTCTATTTTCCCATCAGGAAGAAGAATTAAGCACAAGCTCAGCCTGCCCCCCAGAACCAGAAGAGGGCCTGAAGCAATCCTGCGCTTTTGCGGCCAGCTCCCAAAAAAGCGAGTTGAAAAATGGAGCTCAGGGGCACTGCAATTCACAAACCTGCACAGTTTTAAATGATACCTCTCGTCCACAAATATACTAAGGGAAGGCAACGAAGAGGCTTTGAAAGCAAGGCAGAATTGCAGGAAACAGATTTCAGGAGGTAGATTCGAATCGCCTTGAAAGCACATGAAAAGCGGCAAAACGTGGACAATGATGCCCTTGGCCAAAAAGGGCGTATGCGTTTTTTCCTGAATATATTCAGGAAAAAACGCATACGCCCTTTTTGGCCAACCAAGCAACCTGGAAAGGCCAATCAGCGCTCCAAAGAAGTCTCGCTTCCCAGCGGGCAAAAGGGCCATGCGGAAAAAAGTGTCCAAACCAGAAATGCAGGACCGGCCATGGAGAAATGGGAGCCTTGCTACGCTGATGGGTGGGATGTAAATTGCCAACAGCCACTCTGGAGAAGTGTACGGTGTGTTCTGAAACATCTAAAAAACACAGCTTGGAGAGCATAGGGCACTTCCACTCATGGGCGTATAAATTGGGAAAACTAAAAATCAGCAAGACACAGGCACCCCAAAGTTTAGGGCTGCTCTGTTGACAAGAACCCCCACTTCATTACACCTTAAATATCCTAGGAAAGAGAAAAATGGATAAAGAAGTTGGGGTCCTCATGTACAATGGAATATCACTCAGCCATGAAATCAACGTCATAAGGCTAGTAGCAGCACGATGAGTGGATTTAGGTACGAAGATTCTAAGTGAAATAAGTCACACAGAAAAAGACACTTATCATAAGATATCACTTAGAGAGGGAATGTAAAAACCGCTACACTTGAACTGAATTGCAAAACAGAACAGAGTCACACGTTTAGGAAACACACTATGGCTGCTGAACGGGAAAGGTGAGGTGGGGTGATGCATAAAACAAGGGTTTCAAATTAGCTCCGATACCGTTCCATAAACCCAATATGTAAGAGACAAGACCTATTCCTTTTTCAGTGAACTGGACTCAACACCCCCTATTCACCGCACAAGAATATATCTGACTAGTAAGAATCTTCAAACCTATGTATTGATATCTCTCCGTAAGTGAGTCAAGGGGGTGTAAAGCGCCATAAACACAGCCGTGAAAAGCAGCTGAACCCCAATATAAAAATAAATTACTTTTCAAAACCCGTGAAACAAAGACAGTGAAAGAGAGAGAAATTCTTACAAAATTCGTTCAGGGGCTGTGATGCAACCTGGATTGACCATATCTAGACCCACAGCTGATTGAGACATAAGGGTGGACACTCTTGGGGCTGAGAGGTTCGGTGAGGTTGGGTGAGCCAACGCAGACCCTTTCAAGTAATACTGCATGGTACCCATCCCATGGGTCCCAAATCTCCAGGTTCAAGGGCATCTTCCTACGTCGAAAACAGGCATGAGAAACCCAGAAGATGGTACACCGTGTGATCGGGAAAGGTTTCTAAAACGCACCTCATTTCTCATCTCCTTTGCTCGGGTTCGCCATTCCAGCCGATTTACTAGCCGTCTCCCTCCTTGGAGAATCAGCACCTTTAACCTCCTGTTCCGTACAGGTTGCAATTTGTCCTGAGGATGAACGGGAAGAGGGGGAACCAATGAGAGACTAGCTCTAGGTGTTGGGACAGGCACAGGTCACTCTATTTTCCCATCAGGAAGAAGAATTAAGCACAAGCTCAGCCTGCCCCCCAGAACCAGAAGAGGGCCTGAAGCAATCCTGCGCTTTTGCGGCCAGCTCCCAAAAAAGCGAGTTGAAAAATGGAGCTCAGGGGCACTGCAATTCACAAACCTGCACAGTTTTAAATGATACCTCTCGTCCACAAATATACTAAGGGAAGGCAACGAAGAGGCTTTGAAAGCAAGGCAGAATTGCAGGAAACAGATTTCAGGAGGTAGATTCGAATCGCCTTGAAAGCACATGAAAAGCGGCAAAACGTGGACAATGATGCCCTTGGCCAAAAAGGGCGTATGCGTTTTTTCCTGAATATATTCAGGAAAAAACGCATACGCCCTTTTTGGCCAACCAAGCAACCTGGAAAGGCCAATCAGCGCTCCAAAGAAGTCTCGCTTCCCAGCGGGCAAAAGGGCCATGCGGAAAAAAGTGTCCAAACCAGAAATGCAGGACCGGCCATGGAGAAATGGGAGCCTTGCTACGCTGATGGGTGGGATGTAAATTGCCAAACAGCCACTCTGGAGAAGTGTACGGTGTGTCCTGAAACATCTAAAAAACACAGCTTGGAGAGCATAGGGCACTTCCACTCATGGGCGTATAAATTGGGAAAACTAGAAATCAGCAAGACACAGGACCCCAAAGTTTAGGGCTGCTCTGTTGACAAGAACCCCCACTTCATTACACCTTAAATATCCTAGGAAAGAGAAAAATGGATAAAGAAGTTGGGGTCCTCATGTACAATGGAATATCACTCAGCCATGAAATCAACGTCATAAGGCTAGTAGCAGCACGATGAGTGGATTTAGGTATGACGATTCTAAGTGAAATAAGTCACACAGAAAAGACACTTATCATAAGATATCACTTAGAGAGGGAATGTAAAAACCGCTACACTTGAACTGAATTGCAAAACAGAACAGAGTCACACGTTTAGGAAACACACTATGGCTGCTGAACGGGAAAGGTGAGGTGGGGTGATGCATAAAACAAGGGCTTCAAATTAGCTCCGATACCGTTCCATAAACCCAATATGTAAGAGACAAGACCTATTCCTTTTTCAGTGAACTGGACTCAACACCCCCTATTCACCGCACAAGAATATATCTGACTAGTAAGAATCTTCAAACCTATGTATTGATATCTCTCCTTAAGTGAGTCAAGGGGGTGTAAAGCGGCATAAACACAGCCGTGAAAAGCAGCTAAACCCCATTATAAAAATAAATTACTTTTCAAAACCCGTGAAACAAAGACAGTGAAAGAGAGAGAAATTCTTACAAAATTCGTTCAGGGGCTGTGATGCAACCTGGATTGACCATATCTAGACCCACAGCTGATTGAGACATAAGGGTGGACACTCTTGGGGCTGAGAGGTTCGGTGAGGTTGGGTGAGCCAACGCAGACCCTTTCAAGTAATACTGCATGGTACCCATCCCATGGGTCCCAAATCTCCAGGTTCAAGGGCATCTTCCTACGTCGAAAACAGGCACGAGAAACCCAGAAGATGGTACACCGTGTGATCGGGAAAGGTTTCTAAAACGCACCTCATTTCTCATCTCCTTTGCTCGGGTTCGCCATTCCAGCCGATTTACTAGCCATCTCCCTCCTTGGAGAATCAGCACCTTTAACCTCCTGTTCCGTACAGGTTGCAATTTGTCCTGAGGATGAAGGGGAAGAGGGGGAACCAATGAGAGACTAGCTCTAGGTGTTGGGACAGGCACAGGTCACTCTATTTTCCCATCAGGAAGAAGAATTAAGCACAAGCTCAGCCTGCCCCCCAGAACCAGAAGAGGGCCTGAAGCAATCCTGCGCTTTGGCGGCCAGCTCCCAAAAAAGCGAGTTGAAAAATGGAGCTCAGGGGCACTGCAATTCACAAACCTGCAGAGTTTTAAATGATACCTCTCGTCCACAAATATATTAAGGGAAGGCAACGAAGAGGCTTTGAAAGCAAGGCAGAATTGCAGGAAACAGATTTCAGGAGGTAGATTCGAATCGCCTTGAAAGCACATGAAAAGCGGCAAAACGTGGACAATGATGCCCTTGGCCAAAAAGGGCGTATGCGTTTTTTCCTGAATATATTCAGGAAAAAACGCATACGCCCTTTTTGGCCAACCAAGCAACCTGGAAAGGCCAATCAGCGCTCCAGAGAAGTCTCGCTTCCCAGCGGGCAAAAGGGCCATGCGGAAAAAAGTGTCCAAACCAGAAATGCAGGACCGGCCATGGAGAAATGGGAGCCTTGCTACACTGATGGGTGGGATGTAACTTGCCAACAGCCACTCTGGAGAAGTGTACGGTGTGTTCTGAAACATCTAAAAAACACAGCTTGGAGAGCATAGGGCACTTCCACTCATGGCCGTATAAATTGGGAAAACTAAAAATCAGCAAGACACAGGCACCCCAAAGTTTAGGGCTGCTCTGTTGACAAGAACCCCCACTTCATTACACCTTAAATATCCTAGGAAAGAGAAAAATGGATAAAGAAGTTGTGGTCCTCATGTACAATGGAATATCACTCAGCCATGAAATCAACTTCATAAGGCTAGTAGCAGCACGATGAGTGGATTTAGGTACGAAGATTCTAAGTGAAATAAGTCACACAGAAAAAGACACTTATCATAAGATATCACTTAGAGAGGGAATGTAAAAACCGCTACACTTGAACTGAATTGCAAAACAGAACAGAGTCACACGTTTAGGAAACACACTATGGCTGCTGAACGGGAAAGGTGAGGTGGGGTGATGCATAAAACAAGGGTTTCAAATTAGCTCCGATACCGTTCCATAAACCCAATATGTAAGAGACAAGACCTATTCCTTTTTCAGTGAACTGGACTCAACACCCCCTATTCACCGCACAAGAATATATCTGACTAGTAAGAATCTTCAAACCTATGTATTGATATCTCTCTGTAAGTGAGTCAAGGGGGTGTAAAGCGGCATAAACACAGCCGTGAAAAGCAGCTAAACCCCATTATAAAAATAAATTACTTTTCAAAACCCGTGAAACAAAGACAGTGAAAGAGAGAGAAATTCTTACAAAATTCGTTCAGGGGCTGTGATGCAACCTGGATTGACCATATCTAGACCCACAGCTGATTGAGACATAAGGGTGGACACTCTTTGGGCTGAGAGGTTCGGTGAGGTTGGGTGAGCCAACGCAGACCCTTTCAAGTAATACTGCATGGTACCCATCCCATGGGTCCCAAATCTCCAGGTTCAAGGGCATCTTCCTACGTCGAAAACAGGCATGAGAAACCCAGAAGATGGTACACCGTGTGATCGGGAAAGGTTTCTAAAACGCACCTCATTTCTCATCTCCTTTGCTCGGGTTCGCCATTCCAGCCGATTTACTAGCCGTCTCCCTCCTTGGAGAATCAGCACCTTTAACCTCCTGTTCCGTACAGGTTGCAATTTGTCCTGAGGATGAACGGGAAGAGGGGGAACCAATGAGAGACTAGCTCTAGGTGTTGGGACAGGCACAGGTCACTCTATTTTCCCATCAGGAAGAAGAATTAAGCACAAGCTCAGCCTGCCCCCCAGAACCAGAAGAGGGCCTGAAGCAATCCTGCGCTTTTGCGGCCAGCTCCCAAAAAAGCGAGTTGAAAAATGGAGCTCAGGGGCACTGCAATTCACAAACCTGCACAGTTTTAAATGATACCTCTCGTCCACAAATATACTAAGGGAAGGCAACGAAGAGGCTTTGAAAGCAAGGCAGAATTGCAGGAAACAGATTTCAGGAGGTAGATTCGAATCGCCTTGAAAGCACATGAAAAGCGGCAAAACGTGGACAATGATGCCCTTGGCCAAAAAGGGCGTATGCGTTTTTTCCTGAATATATTCAGGAAAAAACGCATACGCCCTTTTTGGCCAACCAAGCAACCTGGAAAGGCCAATCAGCGCTCCAAAGAAGTCTCGCTTCCCAGCGGGCAAAAGGGCCATGCGGAAAAAAGTGTCCAAACCAGAAATGCAGGACCGGCCATGGAGAAATGGGAGCCTTGCTACGCTGATGGGTGGGATGTAAATTGCCAACAGCCACTCTGGAGAAGTGTACGGTGTGTTCTGAAACATCTAAAAAACACAGCTTGGAGAGCATAGGGCACTTCCACTCATGGGCGTATAAATTGGGAAAACTAAAAATCAGCAAGACACAGGCACCCCAAAGTTTAGGGCTGCTCTGTTGACAAGAACCCCCACTTCATTACATCTTAAATATCCTAGGAAAGAGAAAAATGGATAAAGAAGTTGGGGTCCTCATGTACAATGGAATATCACTCAGCCATGAAATCAACGTCATAAGGCTAGTAGCAGCACGATGAGTGGATTTAGGTACGAAGATTCTAAGTGAAATAAGTCACACAGAAAAAGACACTTATCATAAGATATCACTTAGAGAGGGAATGTAAAAACCGCTACACTTGAACTGAATTGCAAAACAGAACAGAGTCACACGTTTAGGAAACACACTATGGCTGCTGAACGGGAAAGGTGAGGTGGGGTGATGCATAAAACAAGGGTTTCAAATTAGCTCCGATACCGTTCCATAAACCCAATATGTAAGAGACAAGACCTATTCCTTTTTCAGTGAACTGGACTCAACACCCCCTATTCACCGCACAAGAATATATCTGACTAGGAAGAATCTTCAAACCTATGTATTGATATCTCTCTGTAAGTGAGTCAAGGGGGTGTAAAGCGGCATAAACACAGCCGTGAAAAGCAGCTAAACCCCATTATAAAAATAAATTACTTTTCAAAACCCGTGAAACAAAGACAGTGAAAGAGAGAGAAATTCTTACAAAATTCGTTCAGGGGCTGTGATGCAACCTGGATTGACCATATCTAGACCCACAGCTGATTGAGACATAAGGGTGGACACTCTTTGGGCTGAGAGGTTCGGTGAGGTTGGGTGAGCCAACGCAGACCCTTTCAAGTAATACTGCATGGTACCCATCCCATGGGTCCCAAATCTCCAGGTTCAAGGGCATCTTCCTACGTCGAAAACAGGCATGAGAAACCCAGAAGATGGTACACCGTGTGATCGGGAAAGGTTTCTAAAACGCACCTCATTTCTCATCTCCTTTGCTCGGGTTCGCCATTCCAGCCGATTTACTAGCCGTCTCCCTCCTTGGAGAATCAGCACCTTTAACCTCCTGTTCCGTACAGGTTGCAATTTGTCCTGAGGATGAACGGGAAGAGGGGGAACCAATGAGAGACTAGCTCTAGGTGTTGGGACAGGCACAGGTCACTCTATTTTCCCATCAGGAAGAAGAATTAAGCACAAGCTCAGCCTGCCCCCCAGAACCAGAAGAGGGCCTGAAGCAATCCTGCGCTTTTGCGGCCAGCTCCCAAAAAAGCGAGTTGAAAAATGGAGCTCAGGGGCACTGCAATTCACAAACCTGCACAGTTTTAAATGATACCTCTCGTCCACAAATATACTAAGGGAAGGCAACGAAGAGGCTTTGAAAGCAAGGCAGAATTGCAGGAAACAGATTTCAGGAGGTAGATTCGAATCGCCTTGAAAGCACATGAAAAGCGGCAAAACGTGGACAATGATGCCCTTGGCCAAAAAGGGCGTATGCGTTTTTTCCTGAATATATTCAGGAAAAAACGCATACGCCCTTTTTGGCCAACCAAGCAACCTGGAAAGGCCAATCAGCGCTCCAAAGAAGTCTCGCTTCCCAGCGGGCAAAAGGGCCATGCGGAAAAAAGTGTCCAAACCAGAAATGCAGGACCGGCCATGGAGAAATGGGAGCCTTGCTACGCTGATGGGTGGGATGTAAATTGCCAACAGCCACTCTGGAGAAGTGTACGGTGTGTTCTGAAACATCTAAAAAACACAGCTTGGAGAGCATAGGGCACTTCCACTCATGGGCGTATAAATTGGGAAAACTAAAAATCAGCAAGACACAGGCACCCCAAAGTTTAGGGCTGCTCTGTTGACAAGAACCCCCACTTCATTACACCTTAAATATCCTAGGAAAGAGAAAAATGGATAAAGAAGTTGGGGTCCTCATGTACAATGGAATATCACTCAGCCATGAAATCAACGTCATAAGGCTAGTAGCAGCACGATGAGTGGATTTAGGTACGAAGATTCTAAGTGAAATAAGTCACACAGAAAAAGACACTTATCATAAGATATCACTTAGAGAGGGAATGTAAAAACCGCTACACTTGAACTGAATTGCAAAACAGAACACAGTCACACGTTTAGGAAACACACTATGGCTGCTGAACGGGAAAGGTGAGGTGGGGTGATGCATAAAACAAGGGTTTCAAATTAGCTCCGATACCGTTCCATAAACCCAATATGTAAGAGACAAGACCTATTCCTTTTTCAGTGAACTGGACTCAACACCCCCTATTCACCGCACAAGAATATATCTGACTAGTAAGAATCTTCAAACCTATGTATTGATATCTCTCTGTAAGTGAGTCAAGGGGGTGTAAAGCGGCATAAACACAGCCGTGAAAAGCAGCTAAACCCCATTATAAAAATAAATTACTTTTCAAAACCCGTGAAACAAAGACAGTGAAAGAGAGAGAAATTCTTACAAAATTCGTTCAGGGGCTGTGATGCAACCTGGATTGACCATATCTAGACCCACAGCTGATTGAGACATAAGGGTGGACACTCTTGGGGCTGAGAGGTTCGGTGAGGTTGGGTGAGCCAACGCAGACCCTTTCAAGTAATACTGCATGGTACCCATCCCATGGGTCCCAAATCTCCAGGTTCAAGGGCATCTTCCTACGTCGAAAACAGGCATGAGAAACCCAGAAGATGGTACACCGTGTGATCGGGAAAGGTTTCTAAAACGCACCTCATTTCTCATCTCCTTTGCTCGGGTTCGCCATTCCAGCCGATTTACTAGCCGTCTCCCTCCTTGGAGAATCAGCACCTTTAACCTCCTGTTCCGTACAGGTTGCAATTTGTCCTGAGGATGAACGGGAAGAGGGGGAACCAATGAGAGACTAGCTCTAGGTGTTGGGACAGGCACAGGTCACTCTATTTTCCCATCAGGAAGAAGAATTAAGCACAAGCTCAGCCTGCCCCCCAGAACCAGAAGAGGGCCTGAAGCAATCCTGCGCTTTTGCGGCCAGCTCCCAAAAAAGCGAGTTGAAAAATGGAGCTCAGGGGCACTGCAATTCACAAACCTGCACAGTTTTAAATGATACCTCTCGTCCACAAATATACTAAGGGAAGGCAACGAAGAGGCTTTGAAAGCAAGGCAGAATTGCAGGAAACAGATTTCAGGAGGTAGATTCGAATCGCCTTGAAAGCACATGAAAAGCGGCAAAACGTGGACAATGATGCCCTTGGCCAAAAAGGGCGTATGCGTTTTTTCCTGAATATATTCAGGAAAAAACGCATACGCCCTTTTTGGCCAACCAAGCAACCTGGAAAGGCCAATCAGCGCTCCAAAGAAGTCTCGCTTCCCAGCGGGCAAAAGGGCCATGCGGAAAAAAGTGTCCAAACCAGAAATGCAGGACCGGCCATGGAGAAATGGGAGCCTTGCTACGCTGATGGGTGGGATGTAAATTGCCAACAGCCACTCTGGAGAAGTGTACGGTGTGTTCTGAAACATCTAAAAAACACAGCTTGGAGAGCATAGGGCACTTCCACTCATGGGCGTATAAATTGGGAAAACTAAAAATCAGCAAGACACAGGCACCCCAAAGTTTAGGGCTGCTCTGTTGACAAGAACCCCCACTTCATTACACCTTAAATATCCTAGGAAAGAGAAAAATGGATAAAGAAGTTGGGGTCCTCATGTACAATGGAATATCACTCAGCCATGAAATCAACGTCATAAGGCTAGTAGCAGCACGATGAGTGGATTTAGGTACGAAGATTCTAAGTGAAATAAGTCACACAGAAAAAGACACTTATCATAAGATATCACTTAGAGAGGGAATGTAAAAACCGCTACACTTGAACTGAATTGCAAAACAGAACACAGTCACACGTTTAGGAAACACACTATGGCTGCTGAACGGGAAAGGTGAGGTGGGGTGATGCATAAAACAAGGGTTTCAAATTAGCTCCGATACCGTTCCATAAACCCAATATGTAAGAGACAAGACCTATTCCTTTTTCAGTGAACTGGACTCAACACCCCCTATTCACCGCACAAGAATATATCTGACTAGTAAGAATCTTCAAACCTATGTATTGATATCTCTCCGTAAGTGAGTCAAGGGGGTGTAAAGCGGCATAAACACAGCCGTGAAAAGCAGCTAAACCCCAATATAAAAATAAATTACTTTTCAAAACCCGTGAAACAAAGACAGTGAAAGAGAGAGAAATTCTTACAAAATTCGTTCAGGGGCTGTGATGCAACCTGGATTGACCATATCTAGACCCACAGCTGATTGAGACATAAGGGTGGACACTCTTGGGGCTGAGAGGTTCGGTGAGGTTGGGTGAGCCAACGCAGACCCTTTCAAGTAATACTGCATGGTACCCATCCCATGGGTCCCAAATCTCCAGGTTCAAGGGCATCTTCCTACGTCGAAAACAGGCATGAGAAACCCAGAAGATGGTACACCGTGTGATCGGGAAAGGTTTCTAAAACGCACCTCATTTCTCATCTCCTTTGCTCGGGTTCGCCATTCCAGCCGATTTACTAGCCGTCTCCCTCCTTGGAGAATCAGCACCTTTAACCTCCTGTTCCGTACAGGTTGCAATTTGTCCTGAGGATGAACGGGAAGAGGGGGAACCAATGAGAGACTAGCTCTAGGTGTTGGGACAGGCACAGGTCACTCTATTTTCCCATCAGGAAGAAGAATTAAGCACAAGCTCAGCCTGCCCCCCAGAACCAGAAGAGGGCCTGAAGCAATCCTGCGCTTTTGCGGCCAGCTCCCAAAAAAGCGAGTTGAAAAATGGAGCTCAGGGGCACTGCAATTCACAAACCTGCACAGTTTTAAATGATACCTCTCGTCCACAAATATACTAAGGGAAGGCAACGAAGAGGCTTTGAAAGCAAGGCAGAATTGCAGGAAACAGATTTCAGGAGGTAGATTCGAATCGCCTTGAAAGCACATGAAAAGCGGCAAAACGTGGACAATGATGCCCTTGGCCAAAAAGGGCGTATGCGTTTTTTCCTGAATATATTCAGGAAAAAACGCATACGCCCTTTTTGGCCAACCAAGCAACCTGGAAAGGCCAATCAGCGCTCCAAAGAAGTCTCGCTTCCCAGCGGGCAAAAGGGCCATGCGGAAAAAAGTGTCCAAACCAGAAATGCAGGACCGGCCATGGAGAAATGGGAGCCTTGCTACGCTGATGGGTGGGATGTAAATTGCCAACAGCCACTCTGGAGAAGTGTACGGTGTGTTCTGAAACATCTAAAAAACACAGCTTGGAGAGCATAGGGCACTTCCACTCATGGCCGTATAAATTGGGAAAACTAAAAATCAGCAAGACACAGGCACCCCAAAGTTTAGGGCTGCTCTGTTGACAAGAACCCCCACTTCATTACACTTTAAATATCCTAGGAAAGAGAAAAATGGATAAAGAAGTTGGGGTCCTCATGTACAATGGAATATCACTCAGCCATGAAATCAACGTCATAAGGCTAGTAGCAGCACGATGAGTGGATTTAGGTACGAAGATTCTAAGTGAAATAAGTCACACAGAAAAAGACACTTATCATAAGATATCACTTAGAGAGGGAATGTAAAAACCGCTACACTTGAACTGAATTGCAAAACAGAACAGAGTCACACGTTTAGGAAACACACTATGGCTGCTGAACGGGAAAGGTGAGGTGGGGTGATGCATAAAACAAGGGTTTCAAATTAGCTCCGATACCGTTCCATAAACCCAATATGTAAGAGACAAGACCTATTCCTTTTTCAGTGAACTGGACTCAACACCCCCTATTCACCGCACAAGAATATATCTGACTAGTAAGAATCTTCAAACCTATGTATTGATATCTCTCCGTAAGTGAGTCAAGGGGGTGTAAAGCGGCATAAACACAGCCGTGAAAAGCAGCTAAACCCCAATATAAAAATAAATTACTTTTCAAAACCCGTGAAACAAAGACAGTGAAAGAGAGAGAAATTCTTACAAAATTCGTTCAGGGGCTGTGATGCAACCTGGATTGACCATATCTAGACCCACAGCTGATTGAGACATAAGGGTGGACACTCTTGGGGCTGAGAGGTTCGGTGAGGTTGGGTGAGCCAACGCAGACCCTTTCAAGTAATACTGCATGGTACCCATCCCATGGGTCCCAAATCTCCAGGTTCAAGGGCATCTTCCTACGTCGAAAACAGGCATGAGAAACCCAGAAGATGGTACACCGTGTGATCGGGAAAGGTTTCTAAAACGCACCTCATTTCTCATCTCCTTTGCTCGGGTTCGCCATTCCAGCCGATTTACTAGCCGTCTCCCTCCTTGGAGAATCAGCACCTTTAACCTCCTGTTCCGTACAGGTTGCAATTTGTCCTGAGGATGAACGGGAAGAGGGGGAACCAATGAGAGACTAGCTCTAGGTGTTGGGACAGGCACAGGTCACTCTATTTTCCCATCAGGAAGAAGAATTAAGCACAAGCTCAGCCTGCCTCCCAGAACCAGAAGAGGGCCTGAAGCAATCCTGCGCTTTTGCGGCCAGCTCCCAAAAAAGCGAGTTGAAAAATGGAGCTCAGGGGCACTGCAATTCACAAACCTGCAGAGTTTTAAATGATACCTCTCGTCCACAAATATACTAAGGGAAGGCAACGAAGAGGCTTTGAAAGCAAGGCAGAATTGCAGGAAACAGATTTCAGGAGGTAGATTCGAATCGCCTTGAAAGCACATGAAAAGCGGCAAAACGTGGACAATGATGCCCTTGGCCAAAAAGGGCGTATGCGTTTTTTCCTGAATATATTCAGGAAAAAACGCATACGCCCTTTTTGGCCAACCAAGCAACCTGGAAAGGCCAATCAGCGCTCCAGAGAAGTCTCGCTTCCCAGCGGGCAAAAGGGCCATGCGGAAAAAAGTGTCCAAACCAGAAATGCAGGACCGGCCATGGAGAAATGGGAGCCTTGCTACGCTGATGGGTGGGATGTAAATTGCCAACAGCCACTCTGGAGAAGTGTACGGTGTGTTCTGAAACATCTAAAAAACACAGCTTGGAGAGCATAGGGCACTTCCACTCATGGGCGTATAAATTGGGAAAACTAAAAATCAGCAAGACACAGGCACCCCAAAGTTTAGGGCTGCTCTGTTGACAAGAACCCCCACTTCATTACACCTTAAATATCCTAGGAAAGAGAAAAATGGATAAAGAAGTTGGGGTCCTCATGTACAATGGAATATCACTCAGCCATGAAATCAACGTCATAAGGCTAGTAGCAGCACGATGAGTGGATTTAGGTACGAAGATTCTAAGTGAAATAAGTCACACAGAAAAAGACACTTATCATAAGATATCACTTAGAGAGGGAATGTAAAAACCGCTACACTTGAACTGAATTGCAAAACAGAACAGAGTCACACGTTTAGGAAACACACTATGGCTGCTGAACGGGAAAGGTGAGGTGGGGTGATGCATAAAACAAGGGTTTCAAATTAGCTCCGATACCGTTCCATAAACCCAATATGTAAGAGACAAGACCTATTCCTTTTTCAGTGAACTGGACTCAACACCCCCTATTCACCGCACAAGAATATATCTGACTAGTAAGAATCTTCAAACCTATGTATTGATATCTCTCCGTAAGTGAGTCAAGGGGGTGTAAAGCGGCATAAACACAGCCGTGAAAAGCAGCTAAACCCCAATATAAAAATAAATTACTTTTCAAAACCCGTGAAACAAAGACAGTGAAAGAGAGAGAAATTCTTACAAAATTCGTTCAGGGGCTGTGATGCAACCTGGATTGACCATATCTAGACCCACAGCTGATTGAGACATAAGGGTGGACACTCTTGGGGCTGAGAGGTTCGGTGAGGTTGGGTGAGCCAACGCAGACCCTTTCAAGTAATACTGCATGGTACCCATCCCATGGGTCCCAAATCTCCAGGTTCAAGGGCATCTTCCTACGTCGAAAACAGGCATGAGAAACCCAGAAGATGGTACACCGTGTGATCGGGAAAGGTTTCTAAAACGCACCTCATTTCTCATCTCCTTTGCTCGGGTTCGCCATTCCAGCCGATTTACTAGCCGTCTCCCTCCTTGGAGAATCAGCACCTTTAACCTCCTGTTCCGTACAGGTTGCAATTTGTCCTGAGGATGAACGGGAAGAGGGGGAACCAATGAGAGACTAGCTCTAGGTGTTGGGACAGGCACAGGTCACTCTATTTTCCCATCAGGAAGAAGAATTAAGCACAAGCTCAGCCTGCCTCCCAGAACCAGAAGAGGGCCTGAAGCAATCCTGCGCTTTTGCGGCCAGCTCCCAAAAAAGCGAGTTGAAAAATGGAGCTCAGGGGCACTGCAATTCACAAACCTGCACAGTTTTAAATGATACCTCTCGTCCACAAATATACTAACGGAAGGCAACGAAGAGGCTTTGAAAGCAAGGCAGAATTGCAGGAAACAGATTTCAGGAGGTAGATTCGAATCGCCTTGAAAGCACATGAAAAGCGGCAAAACGTGGACAATGATGCCCTTGGCCAAAAAGGGCGTATGCGTTTTTTCCTGAATATATTCAGGAAAAAACGCATACGCCCTTTTTGGCCAACCAAGCAACCTGGAAAGGCCAATCATCGCTCCAGAGAAGTCTCGCTTCCCAGCGGGCAAAAGGGCCATGCGGAAAAAAGTGTCCAAACCAGAAATGCAGGACCGGCCATGGAGAAATGGGAGCCTTGCTACGCTGATGGGTGGGATGTAAATTGCCAACAGCCACTCTGGAGAAGTGTACGGTGTGTTCTGAAACATCTAAAAAACACAGCTTGGAGAGCATAGGGCACTTCCACTCATGGGCGTATAAATTGGGAAAACTAAAAATCAGCAAGACACAGGCACCCCAAAGTTTAGGGCTGCTCTGTTGACAAGAACCCCCACTTCATTACACCTTAAATATCCTAGGAAAGAGAAAAATGGATAAAGAAGTTGGGGTCCTCATGTACAATGGAATATCACTCAGCCATGAAATCCACGTCATAAGGCTAGTAGCAGCACGATGAGTGGATTTAGGTACGACGATTCTAAGTGAAATAAGTCACACAGAAAAGACACTTATCATAAGATATCACTTAGAGAGGGAATGTAAAAACCGCTACACTTGAACTGAATTGCAAAACAGAACAGAGTCACACGTTTAGGAAACACACTATGGCTGCTGAACGGGAAAGGTGAGGTGGGGTGATGCATAAAACAAGGGTTTCAAATTAGCTCCGATACCGTTCCATAAACCCAATATGTAAGAGACAAGACCTATTCCTTTTTCAGTGAACTGGACTCAACACCCCCTATTCACCGCACAAGAATATATCTGACTAGTAAGAATCTTCAAACCTATGTATTGATATTTCTCTGTAAGTGAGTCAAGGGGGTGTAAAGCGGCATAAACACAGCCGTGAAAAGCAGCTAAACCCCATTATAAAAATAAATTACTTTTCAAAACCCGTGAAACAAAGACAGTGAAAGAGAGAGAAATTCTTACAAAATTCGTTCAGGGGCTGTGATGCAACCTGGATTGACCATATCTAGACCCACAGCTGATTGAGACATAAGGGTGGACACTCTTGGGGCTGAGAGGTTCGGTGAGGTTGGGTGAGCCAACGCAGACCCTTTCAAGTAATACTGCATGGTACCCATCCCATGGGTCCCAAATCTCCAGGTTCAAGGGCATCTTCCTACGTCGAAAACAGGCATGAGAAACCCAGAAGATGGTACACCGTGTGATCGGGAAAGGTTTCTAAAACGCACCTCATTTCTCATCTCCTTTGCTCGGGTTCGCCATTCCAGCCGATTTACTAGCCGTCTCCCTCCTTGGAGAATCAGCACCTTTAACCTCCTGTTCCGTACAGGTTGCAATTTGTCCTGAGGATGAACGGGAAGAGGGGGAACCAATGAGAGACTAGCTCTAGGTGTTGGGACAGGCACAGGTCACTCTATTTTCCCATCAGGAAGAAGAATTAAGCACAAGCTCAGCCTGCCCCCCAGAACCAGAAGAGGGCCTGAAGCAATCCTGCGCTTTTGCGGCCAGCTCCCAAAAAAGCGAGTTGAAAAATGGAGCTCAGGGGCACTGCAATTCACAAACCTGCAGAGTTTTAAATGATACCTCTCGTCCACAAATATACTAAGGGAAGGCAACGAAGAGGCTTTGAAAGCAAGGCAGAATTGCAGGAAACAGATTTCAGGAGGTAGATTCGAATCGCCTTGAAAGCACATGAAAAGCGGCAAAACGTGGACAATGATGCCCTTGGCCAAAAAGGGCGTATGCGTTTTTTCCTGAATATATTCAGGAAAAAACGCATACGCCCTTTTTGGCCAACCAAGCAACCTGGAAAGGCCAATCATCGCTCCAGAGAAGTCTCGCTTCCCAGCGGGCAAAAGGGCCATGCGGAAAAAAGTGTCCAAACCAGAAATGCAGGACCGGCCATGGAGAAATGGGAGCCTTGCTACGCTGATGGGTGGGATGTAAATTGCCAACAGCCACTCTGGAGAAGTGTACGGTGTGTTCTGAAACATCTAAAAAACACAGCTTGGAGAGCATAGGGCACTTCCACTCATGGGCGTATAAATTGGGAAAACTAAAAATCAGCAAGACACAGGCACCCCAAAGTTTAGGGCTGCTCTGTTGACAAGAACCCCCACTTCATTACACCTTAAATATCCTAGGAAAGAGAAAAATGGATAAAGAAGTTGGGGTCCTCATGTACAATGGAATATCACTCAGCCATGAAATCAACGTCATAAGGCTAGTAGCAGCACGATGAGTGGATTTAGGTACGAAGATTCTAAGTGAAATAAGTCACACAGAAAAAGACACTTATCATAAGATATCACTTAGAGAGGGAATGTAAAAACCGCTACACTTGAACTGAATTGCAAAACAGAACAGAGTCACACGTTTAGGAAACACACTATGGCTGCTGAACGGGAAAGGTGAGGTGGGGTGATGCATAAAACAAGGGTTTCAAATTAGCTCCGATACCGTTCCATAAACCCAATATGTAAGAGACAAGACCTATTCCTTTTTCAGTGAACTGGACTCAACACCCCCTATTCACCGCACAAGAATATATCTGACTAGTAAGAATCTTCAAACCTATGTATTGATATCTCTCCGTAAGTGAGTCAAGGGGGTGTAAAGCGGCATAAACACAGCCGTGAAAAGCAGCTAAACCCCAATATAAAAATAAATTACTTTTCAAAACCCGTGAAACAAAGACAGTGAAAGAGAGAGAAATTCTTACAAAATTCGTTCAGGGGCTGTGATGCAACCTGGATTGACCATATCTAGACCCACAGCTGATTGAGACATAAGGGTGGACACTCTTGGGGCTGAGAGGTTCGGTGAGGTTGGGTGAGCCAACGCAGACCCTTTCAAGTAATACTGCATGGTACCCATCCCATGGGTCCCAAATCTCCAGGTTCAAGGGCATCTTCCTACGTCGAAAACAGGCATGAGAAACCCAGAAGATGGTACACCGTGTGATCGGGAAAGGTTTCTAAAACGCACCTCATTTCTCATCTCCTTTGCTCGGGTTCGCCATTCCAGCCGATTTACTAGCCGTCTCCCTCCTTGGAGAATCAGCACCTTTAACCTCCTGTTCCGTACAGGTTGCAATTTGTCCTGAGGATGAACGGGAAGAGGGGGAACCAATGAGAGACTAGCTCTAGGTGTTGGGACAGGCACAGGTCACTCTATTTTCCCATCAGGAAGAAGAATTAAGCACAAGCTCAGCCTGCCTCCCAGAACCAGAAGAGGGCCTGAAGCAATCCTGCGCTTTTGCGGCCAGCTCCCAAAAAAGCGAGTTGAAAAATGGAGCTCAGGGGCACTGCAATTCACAAACCTGCACAGTTTTAAATGATACCTCTCGTCCACAAATATACTAACGGAAGGCAACGAAGAGGCTTTGAAAGCAAGGCAGAATTGCAGGAAACAGATTTCAGGAGGTAGATTCGAATCGCCTTGAAAGCACATGAAAAGCGGCAAAACGTGGACAATGATGCCCTTGGCCAAAAAGGGCGTATGCGTTTTTTCCTGAATATATTCAGGAAAAAACGCATACGCCCTTTTTGGCCAACCAAGCAACCTGGAAAGGCCAATCATCGCTCCAGAGAAGTCTCGCTTCCCAGCGGGCAAAAGGGCCATGCGGAAAAAAGTGTCCAAACCAGAAATGCAGGACCGGCCATGGAGAAATGGGAGCCTTGCTACGCTGATGGGTGGGATGTAAATTGCCAACAGCCACTCTGGAGAAGTGTACGGTGTGTTCTGAAACATCTAAAAAACACAGCTTGGAGAGCATAGGGCACTTCCACTCATGGGCGTATAAATTGGGAAAACTAAAAATCAGCAAGACACAGGCACCCCAAAGTTTAGGGCTGCTCTGTTGACAAGAACCCCCACTTCATTACACCTTAAATATCCTAGGAAAGAGAAAAATGGATAAAGAAGTTGGGGTCCTCATGTACAATGGAATATCACTCAGCCATGAAATCCACGTCATAAGGCTAGTAGCAGCACGATGAGTGGATTTAGGTACGACGATTCTAAGTGAAATAAGTCACACAGAAAAGACACTTATCATAAGATATCACTTAGAGAGGGAATGTAAAAACCGCTACACTTGAACTGAATTGCAAAACAGAACAGAGTCACACGTTTAGGAAACACACTATGGCTGCTGAACGGGAAAGGTGAGGTGGGGTGATGCATAAAACAAGGGTTTCAAATTAGCTCCGATACCGTTCCATAAACCCAATATGTAAGAGACAAGACCTATTCCTTTTTCAGTGAACTGGACTCAACACCCCCTATTCACCGCACAAGAATATATCTGACTAGTAAGAATCTTCAAACCTATGTATTGATATCTCTCTGTAAGTGAGTCAAGGGGGTGTAAAGCGGCATAAACACAGCCGTGAAAAGCAGCTAAACCCCATTATAAAAATAAATTACTTTTCAAAACCCGTGAAACAAAGACAGTGAAAGAGAGAGAAATTCTTACAAAATTCGTTCAGGGGCTGTGATGCAACCTGGATTGACCATATCTAGACCCACAGCTGATTGAGACATAAGGGTGGACACTCTTGGGGCTGAGAGGTTCGGTGAGGTTGGGTGAGCCAACGCAGACCCTTTCAAGTAATACTGCATGGTACCCATCCCATGGGTCCCAAATCTCCAGGTTCAAGGGCATCTTCCTACGTCGAAAACAGGCATGAGAAACCCAGAAGATGGTACACCGTG